>NW_012103965.1:34248-43566 GCF_000951045.1 Mandrillus leucophaeus
AAAAAGATAAATTGATCTTCATCAGTTTAAGAACTTTCATCAAAGAACACTATGAAGAGAGTGAAAAGAGGCCAGGTGTGGTGGCTCATGCCTGTAAATCCCAGGGTTTTGGGATGCCAAGGTGGGAAGATCACTTGTGCCCAGGAGTTTGAGACCAGTCTGGGCAACACAGGGAGACCTCTATCTCTACAGAAAATTTAAAAATTAGCTGGACATGGTGGCATGTGCCTGTAGTCCCAGCTACTTGGGAGGCTGAGGTGGGAGGACCACTTGATCTCAAGAGGTCGAGGCTGCAGTGAGCCGTGATAACACCACTGCACTCCAACATGGGTGAGAGTGAGACCCTATCTCAAAAGAAAAGACCAAAAAAAGTGTGAAAAGACAACTCACAGAATGGGAGAAAATATTTGCAAATTATATGTCTGATAAGGGGTTAATATCCATAACGTATTAAAAAAAAAATTCCTACAACTCAACAATTACAAAAACAAGGAAGCCAATTCAAAACTGGGCAAAAGGCTTAGACATTTCCCCAGAGAAGACAGGCACACATGAGAAGAAGCTCCACATCACTGATCACAGTGGGGCGGTGGCTCATTGTGGAGGGAGGGTGGCTTGAATCCAGGAATTTGAGACCAACTTGGGCAACATAGTGAGATCCCATCTTTACAAAAAGTAAAATAAAATTCAGCCAGGCATGGTGGTGCACACTTGTGGTCCCAGCTACTCTGGGTGGGGTGCTGAGGCAGGAGGGTTGCCTGAACCCAAGGAATTCAAGCTCGAAGTGAACTATGATTGCACTACTGCACTCCAGCCTGGGCAACAGAGCAAGATCTTGTCTCAAAGAGAAAAAGCATGCAGTCTAAACTCAGTTTTCATCCTTCTCTGTTCCCTACACATTTGCAAGATACCACACCATTATTCGCCATTAAACATGGCTATGGCTGCATCACTTTCTAGCCTTCAGATGGCCATAGTGGAATTTATTCACCCTTTCTTGGTCATGTAGATCATTTCTCTGTTTTTTTTTTTAAGTGTCTTGCTATTGGCTGTTTATTCGTCTTTGTTTTCTGAATCATTTCTGCTTCGGGTCCCGTGGCCCTGCTTTGGCTCCTGCCCCTTCTTTCTGTTGGCTGCCACCTCTCCCTCCTCCTTTCCCACGGGGCCAGGGACTTCCTGGGAAAGACACGTCTGGCTTTGTGTGCCTTGCCCATAGCCGTGGTTTTACCATGTGATGTCACCACATCACTGACCTTTGACTTAAGGAGATGAGTCATAACTTGTGCTGTCATTTCTCTCCTGAGAAGCTAAACTAAGAGATACAGGAAATGTTCCTGAGCAGTCCTGGAGAGCCAAACTGAAAAGCCACTCACATCCGGGGCTGAGGCAACCATTTTTTTTTTTTTTTTTTTTTGAGACAGGATCTCACTTTGTCACCCAGGATGGAGTACAGTGGTGCTATCTCGGCTCACTGCAGTCTCTGTCCCCCAGACTCAAGCGGTCCTCCTACCTCAGCCTCCTGAGTAGCTGGTACCGTAGGTGGATGCCACCATGCCCAGCTAGTTTTTTGTATTTTTCGTAGAGATGGGTTTTTGCCATGTTGCCCAGGCTGGTCTTGAACTCCTGGGCTCAACTGATCCACCTGCCTCAGTCTCCCAAAGTGCTGGGATCAAAGGTGTCCGCCATGGTGCCTGGAGGTTACCATTTTGGATCACCCATGTACTGATGGATCAGCCTAGAAAGCGTGCTCTGACAGCCCAAGCGTCCGTTACAGATGACGCTTACAGACTACAGGCGCCCGCCACCACGCCCGGCTAATGTTTTGTATTTTTAGTAGAGGAGGGGTTTCACCATGTTAGCCCGGATGGTCTTGATCACCTGACCTTGTGATCCGCCTGCCTCGGCCTCCCAAAGTGCTGGGATTATAGATGTGAGCCACCGCGCCCAGCCATGGTTCCGTTTTTATGAGGTATCTACAAATGTGAAACTCACAGAAGCAGTGCATACAATAGTGGTTACCAGGGGCTGGAGGGTGGGCAAAACGGGGAGTTGTTCCATGGGTGAAAAGTTTCAGTTATGCTAGAGGAATACGTTCTAGAGATCTGCTGTACAACACACAGCCTGTGAATAACAATACTGTACATTTCAAAATCTGTTAAGTGGGTAGATCTCATGTTGTGTTGTTACCACACACATAAAAACCCAAAACAAAAACAAAACCAAAGGGACACAAGGAAACTTGGGGAGGTGTAGGGTATGTCTGTTCCCTCCATGTAATGACAGTATCATGGGCGTTTGCAAATATCCAGACTTACCAAATTGTACACATTAACCATGTGCAGTTCTGTGCGTATCAATTATTCCTCAATAAGATTGATTTTTTCTTTTCTTTTTTTTGAGACGGCATCTCGTTCTGTCTCCCAGGCTGGAGTGCAGTGGTGCCATCATAGCTCGCTGCAGCCTTGAATTCCCAGGCTCAAGTGATCCTCCCACCTCAGCCTTCAGGGTACCTGGGACCACAGGCATATGCCATCATGTCCTGCTAATTTTTATTTTTTTAATTTTTTGTAGAGATGCAACCTCGATATGTTGCCCAGGCTCTTCTTGAACTCCTGGGCTTAAATTATTCTTCTGTCTCGGCCTCTTAAAGTGCTGGGATTATAGGCGTCAGCTACCGCGCATGGCCCCTCTCCATTTTTTCTGTTCAGGATAAGCCAGTGGTCGCTGGGGTCCTTTCTCACCTGTGTCCCAGGAGTCTTCCGGAGCTGAACCGAGGCTCTTGCACACACATCTGGGCTTGGACCCGACATCATCAGAACTGACGCTCTAGACACATGGCTTTGACTCCTTTCATAAAACGTCCACGTCAGCAGCTTTCACCCATTTATTCAACAAATACTCATTAGCGGCCTCCTGTTCCCTCAGCGTTGGTTTAGGCCCTGGGGTTACTGGGGGTAATGGTGGGCGTGGCCCCTACTCTCATGAAGATTAGTGGTGAGAGAAAGGAAGAAATAACTACACGAGATGGTTTTGGTGATGAACGCCCTGAAGAACAGGAAGCAGGGAGGTGTGGGAGTGCCTGGGGTTGGTGGGGCAGGCCTCACAGGGCAGCGGCACCTGGGTTGAGACCTGGAAGAGAGATTGCATCAGAGCACCAAGCGGGGCTCTTTGTCACAAGCAACAGGATCCCACTCTGGTTAACATAAGCAGAAAAGGAATGCATGGGAAAGCGTGTCAGGTGGTTCAGAGAATGGGCTGGAGGCCTGGAGAGTTGGGCCAGCACACAGGGGCTTCCTAAGGGAGTTGGCAGCCAGAACCTTCAGCAGAGTCATGCCGCCACCCTGGATACTGGACGCCATTTGGGACTTGAAGGCTGGACCCTCTGGCAAGCCCCCAACAGTGGGACCTTCAACCTGGGCCTGCTGACCTGCCCCAGATTACAGGTTTGTCCTCTACTGGGCATCTTTTAGAACTGAAGATGGCTTCCCATCTCATGCACGGTGAAAGCCACAGTCTTTATAAAGTTCTACATGTAGCTGGTGCAGTGGTCCACGCCTGTAATCCCAGCACTCAGCACTTGGGGAGGCTGTGATGGGACTGCATGAGCCTAGGAATTCAAGACCAGCCTGGGCAATGTAGCAAAACCCCATCTCTGCAAAATAAAAAATTAAAAGATTAGCCAGGCATGATGGCACATGTCTAGTCTCAGCTACTCAGGAGGCTAAGGCAGGAGGTCGAGGCTGCAGTGAGCCATGATCACGCCACTGCACTCCAGCCCGGGAGATACAATGAGAACCTGTCTCAAAAAAAAAAAAACTTTCTACATGACTTGGGTCCGATCCTCTGCCTTCATCCACTGTTCTTCCCTTGCCCCATCCTGCTCTGGCCACTTTGGCCACTTTGCTGTTCCTCAGTCATGCCAAGCATGGCTCTGCCTTCAGAACCTTTTCCCCAGGTGTCCCCATTGCTCCCTTCCACCCCTCCTCCAAGTCTTAGCTCAACACTTACCTCGAGGCCTGCCTGACCTCCCTATTAAGCACAACCTCACCTGACCACCTGGTTCCTTCATGCTCATATTTTTTCCTTCTGGTCACCTTCTAACATACCATTATTGTGTCTGCTATTCATGGATGATCTCACTGATGACTCTCTCTCGGGGGCCCAGGCGGGGGCTGACATTAGAGTCAGTACTGCACAGCTGTTTGTTGAATGAGTCGGTAACAGCATGGCTGACTGGTCCTGGTGCAAAAAGTCTTGGGAGGCCTCAGTTTGAATCGTGCTTCTGTCATCGAATAGCTGTGTGATTCTGCACAAGTGTTTTAACCTCTCTGGGCCTCAGTTTCCCCATCTGTAACTTGGGGGCCTACCTCAAATGGGTTCCTGGTGAAGAGTAACAGGACTGTATCCTAAGTTCCAGTTGCCTTTTCCTCTGTCTTTCCACCTTCCCTTCCAGCCCCTCCAAATCTCTTTTGTTCAGACAGGGTCTCACTCTGTCGCCCAGGCTGGAATGCCATGATCTAGGTTCACTGCAGCCTCTACCTCCCAGGCTCAAGTGAAACCCACCACAGCCTCCCAGAGTGCTGAGTGCTGGGATTACAGGCGTGAAACACTGTACCAGCTACATGTAGAACTTTATAAAGACTGTGGCTTTCACTGTGTATGAGATGGGGAGCCATCTTCAGTTCTTCTGTAGCCGGGACTACGGGTGCATGCCACCATGCCTGGCCAACTGGTTTTGTGGGGTTTTTTTGTATAGATGTGGGTTTCTCATGTTGGCCAGGCTGGGCTCGAACTCCTGGTCTCCAGCTATCCTCCCACCTTGACTTCCCAAAGTGCTGGGATTACAGGCGTGAGCCACCGCCCCTGCCCCCTCGAAATCTGTTAAGACGCGAGTCTCACCAAGGAAATGCAATCGCAATATGACGTTTCCATTTACTTTGGATTATATGTCATTATGAATATTAACAAGACTTAAAAAGGACACCTTCGGGTAGGTCAGACGAAAAGTATAAAAATTGCGTTGTGGGGCTGCAGTTTGAGGACGGTGTCTGCAGCCGTCACATGGTAGCAAAACGGTGTTAGGCAGTGCAGGAGAGTCTGCATCGACCACAGCCAGAGTTCATGCATCGGGAGGTTCATGCGGTTTGAGAAGGAACAGGCAGGGCCGGGGCTCGGGGTGGCGGGGCGGGGGGGGCAGGCGGGCCAGGGTGCGGTTCCTCGCGCTCGCCACTAGAGGTCAGGAGTTTACCGCTTCAGGGCTGGAAGATGGGCCCTCGGGGATTGGAAAGTGCTGGCCTGGGGTGGAAACCCGGGCGGGGTTGGATGCGGCGCCTCTGGCGGCCCCTGGTTACTGACACCCGACTTTGGCATGACTTTTTTTTTTTTTTTTCCATCAAATTTCCTGTCTTTGTGGGCTGATGGACTAGAGGAAAGATGCCCGTTGAGGGTCAAAGGCGGAGCCTCTTTTGCAGCTTCTCAAAGCGCCTTCTTTAACAGAGAGACAATCTGCACGGGGGCTAGAACGGTTCTGAAACCCTGGTGAAGGTTTCGAAACTTCTTGTGCGGGTCTCCTGTCCGAGTGCCCACGCTGCCCCTGGGGTGGCTGGCCAGTGAGCCCCGCCTCCTAGTCTGACTGTCCCCGCGTCAGCCTGGATCATCTTTCGGGACCAGCCCCATTTGCACAGCCTGAGCTGTAGAGGGCCCTGGACTGGGTGCCTGGAGTTCGGGGTTCTTGTCCCAACTGTGCCCATGCAGGTCCGTTCCACCCACTGGGGCTCAGTTTCCCCATGTGCCTAATAAGGAAGTCATGCGAGGTGGGGCTTCTAGCCTCTTGCAGCTTTGCCATTCATCACTTCCGCGTCTTCAGAGAGGCTGCCAAGTCTCCTCTGAATGAAGTTCCCCAAAAAGCAAAGGTAAGAAAATACACAGAGCTTACCCAGACACCAGGCCCTTTACAAATAGACCATTTCTTACCTTAGGCCGCCAGAAGGTCCTTATTCTAGCTTCGTGGAGAAAAGAGGAGCCTTCGCCTCAGTCCCCAGAGGCTGGGTGGAGTGGCTGAATTTTGGGGCCAGGTTTGGCACCTCTGGGGAAACCCAAAGTGACACGGATGGTTTCAAAGCCACCTAGAGGATAAGGTGTCAGGACAGTGACAAGACCCCAGGTCCCTATCACACACCAAAGCTCACTGAGCCTCCGCCTGGGGTCTCTGCTGAGTCTCTGACAGACCAGGAGAGAAGGGACTGGGGGTGCTGACCCCCAGAAAGTCAGAGAATGTGACAGTTGGAGGACCTGGGTTTGAGTCCTGGATCACCCCTTCCCCACCTTGGCAAACTACTCAGACTCTGGAAGCCTGTTTCACTTGTAAGATGGGGATGACAATGAAACTCACCTTGCAGGGCTGTGAAGACACCTTAAGACAAGTGCATGTAAAAATCTTCACACACACACACAAAGCCTTCCTAAAGATGGGGCGACAAGGCCTCCTAAGCAGCAGGTGGCCAGGCACCATGTGGGGGCTGGGGTCCTGTTTTCCCTGCAACCTGGGAAAGGGCTGATGGGCACTTGGTGGGTTTCGAATCATGACCCTGGACCTCAGGTGGCGGTGTGCTTTGTGTCTGCCGCAGAAGGTCCCAGCCTCGTGCCTGTGAGTCCCACTATGGATGTTGAAGGGGTGGACAGCAGATGGGTGAGCCCCAGGCTGGCAGCTAGCAAGACCTCTCCCGTGTGAGCCCAGCACCCCCAATTCCCCTGAAATGTGATGTCTAGTGCTCCAGGCTGGGGGCTGCGGATCCTGGTTCCAGCTGTGTGAGGGCTAGAAGGCCCTGGGCAGGTCACCTGCCCTCTCTGGGCCTATTTCTGTCACATACTGAAGGGCTGAGCGCACTGGACTCTGTGACTGTGCAACTCTTTGGTTCTGCATTTGTCCCTGAGGGCCCCTTAGTAGGCAGGGATAGTTTGAGGGCCTCAGGGCTGGGCCCCAAGACTCAGGTGCTCTCAACCCCTTCCTGGAGTGCCTAACTCAGGGGAGCAGACAGGCCCAGCAGGTAGGGCCACTCTCTTGCTCAGCTCCTGGAGCTATATGTTTTTTGTAGCATAAAAGTCCATTGTATCAATATATAATCACTTAACCAATTCTCTATTGAAATGGTGGTCTATACATAAAAGAAAATACCATTCAGCCCTAAAAAAGAAGGGAATATTCCATTTGCAACCACATGGATGAACCTGGAGGACATTATGCTAAGTGAAATAAGTCAGGCACTTGTTTTCCAATTTCTGGTTGATTGACATGTAACTCTTTAGACGTTGAATCTTATCTGGACATATGATGTGAGGCACAGATGGAATTTATGCCTTTCCAAGCCCTTAGCCAATCGTCCCTGCACCATTTATTTAATAATCAAGACATCTGGCTGGGAGCGGTGGCTCATACCTGTAATCCCAGCACTTTGGGAGGCCGAGGCAGGCGGATCACGAGGTCAGGAGATCGAGACCACGGTGAAACCCCGTCTCTACTAAAAAATACAAAAAATGAGCCGGGCACGGTGGTGGGTGCCTGTAGTTCCAGCTACTCGGAAGACTGAGGCAGGAGAATGGTGTGAACCCGGGAGGCGGAGCTTGCAGTGAGCCGAGATCGCACCACTGCACTTCAGCCTGGGTGACAGAGTGAGACTCTGTCTCAAAATAATAATAATAATAATAATAATAATCATCATCATCAAGATATCCTCTCTCCACAGCTTTGAAATGCCTCGGTGCCCATGTACTTCATTCGTACATTCCTGCAGGTCTGTGTGTGGGCTCCCTTGTCTACGCATCCCACTGCTGTTCTCTTCTCATGCTAGTCCCAAACCTCTGACTTTGTACCAGAAAGTTCAGTGACCGGATGACCAACCATGCAAGGCTGGTTCTCCTTTGGTTCCTCTACTAGATAGGGCTTGACACCCACTTTTGCTTGGGAATGTCAACTGCAGCCAGTTGTTACTGAACATTTAGTATTGACATTGAAAACCAGCACCTTCTATTCAAGAGGGAAACACTGTTGCAATGATTGTGGAACTAGCTCTTCTTACTAACTAGAGTCGCCATCCTTAAGAACACCCATCACCACAAACGTCCAAGACACTGGGAAATCTCAAGAACTCTGATGGCACCGACTTCCTGCAGTTCTGCAGAATGATCCCAAACTACTACTACTCTTTTGTTCTCGGAACTGCTTTTTGAGATTATTCTCTTTCCTCTCTCGGTGTCAAGTCGTCCGCAGTCACTTCTTGCCTCTAGCAGTTCTCCTTGTCATACTCTGTTCTGATCACCCATGGGTTGCAAACTCCAGTAATTAAGTTTGGTGACAGTATTGGTGGCTGCTGTGTACTGACTGCCTCTTTGTGCCAGGCTCTGCTAGTTTATTTAACCTCGAATCCTTACCACAACTCTGTTACGTAGCTATCATGATCCTTACATTTTGAGATGAGAGTTTTTTAGCAGTGAATGATGATAGACTGTTTCTGAAACAAGGTGGACAGACATGTATCGGAAACTTGAGGAAGGATCCTCTGGGAAAAGCATCTCAGTAAAGCCCACGAGTCAGTGCACGGGAGGGAGAAGGGGAAATGAAAGTCAGGTTGCAAAGCATTATCAAGGAGTGGGGACGAAGAGGGAGCGGGAGAAAGACGGGGGGGTCTCTGGCGGAGCAAGATTTTGGAGGGGTAGAAAGGGAGTAGATGAAGAGTTGAAGTGGAGGCATTTGTTCAGAGGAAGGAGATATCTGTTCCTCTGAGTTATAAAAGGAGGAGAAGCTATATAAAGATGCAGAGAAATGTGGAGGTTGAGCAAAGCGGCTGGTCGCAGATGTTTTGTGGGAAAAGAGAGAGAAGTCATTGAATAGAGCTGTTGAGCTCCTTATTGGGATGAAGCTCAGCTGCCCACAGCAGTAGCTAGCTTGAAATTACACCCAGTATTGATTGCTTTCACTTCTCTACCTGACTTCTCTCTCCGCCAGTGTTCAAGCTGCCTCCCTCCCTCCCTCCCTTCCTTCCTTTCTTTCTTTTTGTTTCTTTTTTTGACATAGTCTCGTGCTGTTGCCTGGGCTGGAGTGCAAAGGCACGATCTTAGCTCACTGCAACCTCCACCTCCCAGGTTCAAGCAATTCTCCTAAAGCAAAACCAAAATTAAAGAAAAAAAGTTAGACCAGCTCGGTGGCTCACGCCTGTAATCCCAGAACTTTATGAAGCCAAGGCGGGCGGATTATGGGGTCAGGAGATCGAGACCATCCTGGCTAACATGGTGAAACCCCGTCTCTACTAAAAATACAAAAAA
>NW_012103965.1:43616-53999 GCF_000951045.1 Mandrillus leucophaeus
CAGGAGATCGAGACCATCCTGGCTAACATGGTGAAACCCCGTCTCTACTAAAAATACAAAAAACTAGCCGGGCGTGGTGGCGGGCGCCTGTAGTTCCAGCTACTCAGGAGGCGGAGGCAGGAGAATGGCGTGAACCCGGGAGGCGGAGCTTGCAGTGAGCCGAGATCACCCCACTGCACTCCAGCCTGGGGGACAGAGCGAGACTCCGTCTCAAAAAAAAAAAAAAGGGTCTGTCTTATTCACCTGTCTCCCTACCTAGCACTGGACCAGGCACATGGCAAGCTCTCTGTAAGGCTCCGTTGAATGAATTGGGAAGGCATTAAATATCCCCATTTTACAGATCAGCAAACTGAGGCCTACAGAGGGAAAAATGACTCACCCCAATGACACTGCTAGTCAGGGACAGGGTGGAATGGAATTAAGGATTTGGAGACTCTGTGGTCCGGTGCTGTTCCCTGCACTGCTCTGCTACTGTACAGTTACAGAAGCTGGATTCAAGAGAAATCAAAACACAAAGAGTCATTATTTTCAAGTTTCTTATTTTTTACTATGCTTGACTCTGGTCTTTCCAAACATGGTTTTCCTGATAATTCATGACCTGAGAGGAAAACCTTCACACAACTTTGCTCTCAAATGGGTCAGAAAGAGCAACTGGCACTTTGGGAGGCCAGGGCAGGTGGATTGCTTGAGGGCAGGAGTTCAAGACCAGCCTGGCCAACTTGGTGAAACCCCATCTCTACTAAAAATACAAAAAATTAGCTGGACATGGTGGTGGGTGCCTGTAATACCGGTTAGTCAGGAGGCTGAGGCAGGAGAGTCACTTGGACCCAGGAGGCAAAGGTTGCAGTGAGCCAAGATCGGCCCATTGCATTCCAGTCTGGCAACAGAGAGAGACTTTGTCTAAAAAAAAAAACAGAAGGAGGCTGGGCGCAGTGGCTCACGCCAGTAATCCCAGCACTTTGGGAGGTCAAGGCAGGAGGATCACAAGGTCAGGAGATGGAGACTATCCTGGCTAACACGGTGAAACCCCATCTCTACTAAAAATACAAAAAATTAGCCGGGCGTGGTGGCGGGCGCCTGTAGTCCCAGCTACTCGGGCGGCTGAGGCAGGAGAATGGTGTGAACCCGGGAGGCGGAGCTTGCAGTGAGCCGAGATCGCACCACTGCACTCCAGCCTGGGCGACAGAGCGAGACTCTGTGTCAAAAAACAAAACAAAACAGGAGCAACCGGGGCATTGCAGCTGAAAGCAGCCTCCGGGATCTCCTCAAGAGGGGAGGTGAGTCTTGCACAATCACATGGGGGGCAGCTGAGCTGGACTCCCTTTACAGTGCTCCATTTATTCACAGGAAGTCAGGTGGCATCGGCATGGGCTGAGCAGCAGAACAGAGCCTGGGTATTCATAGGACAAATGCTCACGGAAGCCTCCGGCACTGGCGGTCAAACCCTGCAACCTCCAACAGGTCCCCACAGAGGCAGCGAAGCCCATGCGGGGAGGGAGGCAAAGCTCGGGGGCAGGACAGGTGGGCCTTGCCCCACCAGAAGGACCTTTCTTGTGCATGCTCTTTCCTGACTGCTGCTATGCCGTGCTCTTTACAGCTTTGTCAAGAGGAGGACAGTTACCACCCAAGTCTAGAGATTTATGGCTGAAGAAGGAACCAGGGATGTCCCACCTTATTCATCCCTTTGAAAGTGGATTTTCAGGATTGATCTCTGGGCTGGGGCACTTTGCCTTATCTTCAGGAAGGACTGTCCCACCCAGTTCTCCTTTGCTGCTGACACCTGCTGGGCCCCATGGCTGGAGAAATGAAACACACTGAGCCTGAGACTGGGAAATGCAGGTAGATGTTCCCAATGCAAGGGAGACGTGCGCGGGTCTCGCTGGTCCAGGTCGGGGGTTGAGCAGGCCCTGCTGCCTGCCCCCAGGGTAATTGCTGGGACTCGGGAGAGCACAGTTGGGCAGCTGGTAGGATTGCACCTGGTCACGGCTTCTACATAGGCCAGAGGGTGTTCATTCACTCACCCCTTCATTCATCACATCCCCTAACACACGTATGCCAAAAAAAGAAAGAACCCATCACCTACCACGAGTCAGGCAGCTACAGGCTGAGGATCCAGAGATGAGTGATATCCCAGCGCTGGCCTTGAGGCGCTCCTGGACTAGAGGCCAGTGAACACAGTTACAGTGCGGTGTGGTGAGGGTCTGGACAGAGGCTTGCTTGGGGCTCTGCACGAGGGTCCATCCCAGCCCGCTAAGGGAGAGCAGTCAGGGAAGACTTCCTAGAGGAGGATGAAAGATGGGAACAGGCACTTCAGGAAGAGGGAATAGCCTGTCCCAAGGCGTGGAGGTGTGGATGGGCAGGCACACATGTAGCTCAGCGTGGCATGTGCAGCGTGGGTCAGGGAGAGGAAGGAGGCAAGACGGGTGGCGGTGGACGCAGGTCACTGAGATGCATGTGCATCCTGAGGAGCTTGGATTTTACTGTGGAGGCCACGGAGAGCCACAGAGGGGTTTCAAGGAGAATCCAGATCACACAATCAGATTTGCTGTCATGAAGGCACTTGGGTGGCAGGTGATAAAGTGTGGATCAGAAGGAAGCGGGTGCTTGGCTGTGCATTGTAATTGCCTGGGGAGCTCTGGGAAGCACTGCTGCCTGGGTCCCACCTCCAGAGGCACCCCTGAATGGGCCGGGGTGTGGCCTCGGCGTCAGGAAGGGGAAACTCCCTGCCCTGTGCAGGTGAGGGTGAGCCAGTGGAGAGGGATCCCCATTAGCAGGCACTGTAGCCTTCCAGGTATGAACTGAAGAGGTGGTTTCCGTGCAGACGCAGGTGAGCAGATTCAGGAGGGAGAAACACAGCCCATACTTATGAGTTGGATGTGGATTCATAGAGAAAAGGAAAAAAGAAAAAAAGAAAAACCAGTGGCAGGTCCTTAAAAGTTTACACACAGAGTAACCACATGATCCAGCAGCCCCACTCTCAGGTTCATGCCCAGGAGAAATGAAAGCATATGTCCACCCAAGAACATGGACACACATGTTCAGAGCAGCATTTCCTTTTCTTTTCTTTTCTTTTCATTTGTTTTCTTTTCTTTTCTCTTCTCTTCTCTTTTCTTTTTTCTTTTCTTTTCTTTTTTTTGAGGCAGGGGGACAGAGTCTGACTCTGTCACCCAGGCTGGAGTGCAGTGGTCTGATCGCGGCTCACTGCAACCTCAAGTGATTCCCCTGCCTCAGCCTCCCCAGTAGCTGGGATTACAGGCACGCACCATCACACTCAGCTAATTTTTGTGTTTCTAGTAGAGACGGCATTTCACCAAGTTGGCCAGGCTGGTCTCGAACTCCTGGCCTCAAGTGATCCGCCCACCTAAGACCCCTTCTGAGATTGCAGTTGTGAGCCAACTGCGCCCAACCCAGAGCAGCATTTTTATAGTAGCCCCAAACTGGAAGTAACCCAAATGCCCGTCAACTGACACCTGGATAAGCAGTGCCTCTATTCAATGGAATATTATTTGGCTATAAGAATAATGAAATACTAACACAGGCAACAACATGGGTGAACCTGGAACACAGTATGCTAAATCAAAGAAACCAGTGACAAATGTCGTATGATTCCATTGACATGAAATGTCCTGAACAGGAGAACCCATGTCGTCAGCACATAGATCAGTGTTTGCCAGAGATGAGGAGAAATGGCGGTGGGGGTAGGGGGAGCTAGAGGGTGATATTTAAGGAATATGGGGTTTCTTCGAGGGTAGAGAAAATATTTGGGCCTGGCACAATGGCTCATGCCTGTAATCCCAGCACTTTGGGAGGCCGAGGCAGGCGGATCGCCTGAGCTGAGGAGTTCGAGACCTGGCTAACATGGTGAAATCCTGTCTCTACTGAAAATACAAAAATTAGCTGGGTATAGTTGCATGTGCCTGTAATCCCAGCTACTCAGGAGGCTGAGGCAGGAGAATCGCTTGAGCCTGGGAGGCGGAGGTTGCAGTGAGCCGAGATTACGCCAGTACACTCCAGCCTGGGTGACAGAGCGAGAAGTTGTCAAAAAGAAAGAAAGAGAGAGAGAGAAAGAAAGAAAATATTCGAAGACTGTTGCAGTGATGGTTGCATAACTGTATGATATACCAAAACCCATTGACTTGTACTCTTTAAATGGATGAATTCTATTTTATGTGAATTACATCTCAATAAAGCTGTGAAAGAGAGAGATAAGCTGGGTGCAGTGGTGCACACCTATAGTGCCAGCTACTTGGGAGGCTGAGGTGGGAAGATCGGCCAAGCCCAGGAGTTCAAGTCCAGCCTAGGCAACATAGTGAGAAGTGAGACTCCATCTCAAAAAATAAAAAAGACAGAGAAAGGGAAGACTCAAGCAAGTTTGGGTTCTGACACTTGGGTGTCAGCTAAATGTTGGTTACATAGATCAGTTACAAAATAGAGGTAAGGTGAGCAAGTTGGGGACAGTATGATACTGACTTATTTACTCATTCAGCAAACATTTTTCGAGCACCAGGCAGTGGGAAATATCAGTGAACAAAACAAAAATATCCCTTTCCTGTGGCTCTCACGCTCTAGTGCAAAGAGAAAAATCATACAATAAATAAACCCATTTGTAAGGTGATCAGTGCAATGGAAAAACCTATAGCAAGCAAGAAGGATGGCATGCTGGGAAGGGCTGCGGCTTTAACAGGGGTGGGCAGGCATGGCCTTGCAGGGAAGCTGACATGTGAGCAGACACTTGAAGGCAGCAAGGGATGAACTTGGGTGACTGAGGGAAGAGCATTCCAGGCAGAGGGAACGTCCGTGCAAGGCTCTGAGGCAGGCGTGTTGGAGACACAGCGAGAGGCAGGGCAGACAAGCAAGGTGGGGAAGAGGAGAAGGGATGGAGGAAAGGGAGAGAAGGCGATAAGAAGTCGAGGCTCAGCAGGTGGGGAAGCGGAATCCTGCAGGCCGTGTCCTCCACCCAGAGGGTGTGCATCTTACTCTGAGGGACGTGGGAGCCATGGGGGATTGTGAGCAAAGCGGTGCCATGGCCTGACCTACCAGGTAGAGTCTCCCTCTAGATCAGGATTTCTCAACCCGGCACTAGTGACACTTGGAGCAGGATCATTCCTTGTTACAGAGACTGTCCTATGCATTGTGGGATGTTCAGCAGCATCCCCGACCTCTGCCTACAAGACTCCACAAAGGACCCTCTGTCCTAGTTGTGACAAACAAAAGATATCCCCAGACCCTGCCACATGTAACCTGGGGGCCAAAGCACCCACATTTGAGAACCATGGTTCTAGGATATAGGAGTATGAACACAGGCAGCTCAGGTTTCCACAGGCTGGATTTGAGGTGCCTGTGAGACCTGCGTGCTGAGATTCTTTTGAGCAGTCAGACAGGAGGGGCTGGCGCCCAGGAGAAAAGTCTGGGCAGCTTTGCTGTCTTCAGGCTTGGCGGCTGTTAGAAGGAATGTCGCAGAAAAAAAGCGATACGCAAAGAGTCTATTTCATTTCATTTCATTTTTTGAGCAAGGATTATGCTAAAGTCACCAGGCAAGAAACCAAGATGAGTCCACCTCACAAATACAGAAACTTCAGATCCAAGGCAGCTTATGAGGTACAGAACGTTCTGGACTGTAGAAAAGAGAGGGTTAATCCAACCTAATCAGGAGAGAAATGCCATTATCCACTGAAATATTTCTTGACTATCTCCTACATGCTAGTCAGTTTCACTCACATTGTCTCATTTAATCTTTGAAAAACTACATAAAAGTGTGAAGTAAATATTTTCCCCTCCCTTCTTTTTAAAGATTAGAAAACAGGGGCTCAAAAGGACCCACATACTCAGACTCACCCTTCAATGACAGAGCTGGAGTTTGAACACAGTTTGTTTAATGCCAAAACCCAATAGTGGCTTCTGGAAGCTTCTAGAAGGTGGGGCTGGAACTTCGCATTGAAGAGGTTGACAGGCAGTGTTGCAGGGAAATGGGAGAGGGAAACACACCAGGCAAAGGGAACTGCTTGGGCATGGCTTCGGCAGAGAATGAGGTACAGAGATTTGAGGACAGGATGATTTCTTGGAACACAGAGCTTGGTTCAGTAGAAAGAGCACGGGAAAGCCAGGATGTGGCCAGTTGAAAGGGAGGGGCTTTGACCATGTGGTGAGCCATTTTGCGTTTTACTCTGTTGGCATCAAGGAGACAAATAATGAGAACTCTGACTTGGGAAAAATGTTAAGGATCAATTTATCTTTTATCACTTGTAGCTCTTAAGTCTGGGGGCCTGCTATTCCCCATCTTACCTAAAAGGCACAAACGCACCTCTCCAAGCCAGGTATAAGACCCCCAACAATAGTTGCCTGGTCAAAAAATGCATCCTCAGAGTTGACTACTACTACGGTAAATCTGGGGACAGTTTCTGAAAACTTGTTTCCCTAAAAGTTTTCATCAAACTATATTCACTGACATATAACGATAATCATCAGCACTAAATCACATCCCAGGAGGTATCTGAGTGCAACCGTGAGGTGCTCCTTCATGTCTGAAGATGCATTTATAACAATCTGGAAAACAGTCTAGAAGATCTTCTTGGAAGTTAGACCTTCAACTTTATCTGAATTTTGATGATAAATCAAGAGCTCTTATTGTGCAGTTTCTGAGGTTCTTCAAAAGAGTGACTGTTTCTCTGTTTCCCCAGAAAAATACTACAATGTGTGGTGGGTGTGTGTGTGTGTGTGTGTGTGTGTGTGTAGGCATACGTGCACATATGTGGGTGGGGGTGAATATGCCTATACGTGTGTGTGGATGGAGTAGGTATACATGCTGTGAGAGTGTGTGGATGCAGATGTATGAGTGTGGGTGGGAGATTGTATGTGAGAGGATGTGAGTGTGTGTGTGGATGGAGTAAGTATACATGCTGTGAGTGTGTGTGGATGGAGTAGGTATACATGCCTGTGTGTGAATGCAGATGTGTGAGTGTGGGTGGGAGATTGTGAGTGCATGTGAGTGTGTGTGTAGATGGAGTAGGTATACATGCTGTGAGTGTGTGTGGATGGAGTAGATATACATGCATGTGAGTGTGTGTGTGGATGGAGTAGGTATACATGCCTGTGTGTGGATGCAGATGTGTGTGTGGGTGGGAGTTCGTGTGTGAGTGCATGTGAGTGAGTGTGTGTGGTGAGTGTACGGAATGGGTTAGCCCATGCATAGAGCATTTCTTAGCCTACTTGACAGCTTAGGAGCCACCTCCTCCAGGAAGCCTTCCTTAATCTGTCCTTTGTCCTGCCCCTCAGGACCCAGGTGACACCAGGCATACAATTGCTTTATCCCTGGAGGTCTGCCCCCGACTCATCTCATCCCCAAACACAGACACATGCAAGAATGTGACCCTCCATTCCCAATACAACACTAGGACATTTTATTCCCTTTGTATTCCTGGTGTCTGGTACATGGTAGGTCATCAATAAATAATTGAATTAAATCTTGCAAAGGCCTCCAAATATCAGAATTGGTAAACTCTAAAGTCTCTGTTTATTCTTGCAGATTCCTTCCCAGGTTTCAGCAGATCATAGAGAAACTCTCTCCCGCCAGTCCTAGTCTCAATGGGACAGTAAAGTGAAACAGGAACACCACCATCCCATACCCCTCCCCTTCAGTCAGTCTCTCCAAAATGAGCTGCTGCTGCTGGGGGAACCAAAACTAAGCTGCTTTTTTTTTTCTTTTTTTTTTTTTGAAACAGAGTCTCGCTCTGTCGTCCAGGCTGGAGTGCAGTGGCACCATCTCGGCTCCCTGCAAGCTCCGCCTCCCAGGTTCACACCATTCTCCTGCCTCAGCCTCCCGAGTAGCTGGGACTACAGGTGCCCACCACCACGCCCGGCTAATTTTTTGTGTTTTTTTTTCAGTAGAGATGGGGTTTCACAGTGTTAGCCAGGATGGTCTCCATCTCCTGACCTCGTGATCCACCCGTCTCGGTCTCCCAAAGTGCTAGGATTACAGGCGTGAGCCACCACGCCCGGCCAACCAGAGCTAAGCTTCTGCAGAGGCCTCTGCCCATGTTACCCCAGCTCTGCGTCCTACCTGGCATGAGTCTTCCCATAACTATACCTAGGCTTGCTGACTGCTCTGTGAGGACGCCCAGCGTCACTGCACTATGGGATGGGGCAGTCAGAGCAGGGCTTCTTAGACTCTAACATGCACATGATCACCTGTTTAGCATGCAGATTCTGATCCAGTAGGTCTGGGATGGGGCCTAAGATTCTGCACATCTAATACGCTCCCAGGTCATGCCCATGTTGCTGGCCTGTGGACCTTCCTCCCACCGGCAAGTGCTTCCTCGCAGCTATTCGAGAGAGTGGTGTGGTGCAAATCGGGTACTGAGTCATTTGGTCACTTTCCCTTCTTGTTAAGTCAACTTCTACCATTTCACATGCATAGAAGTTTTGACAAGCCCTTGAGTCTTTTGTGTCTTTCTGTACCCCAGTAAAAAAAAGAACAGGCCAGGCGTGGTGGCTCACACCTGCAATCCCAGCACATTGTGAGGCCGAGGCGGGCAGATCGTGAGGTCAGGAAATGGAGATCGAGACCATCCTGGCTAACACGGTGAAACCCCGTCTCTACTAAAAAGACAAAAACTTAGCTGGGCGTGGTGGCAGGCGCCTGTAGTCCCAGCTACTTGGGAGGCTGAGGCAGGAGAATCACTTGAACCTGGGAGGCAGAGCTTGCAGTGAGCCAAGATTGCACCACTGCACTCCAGCCTGGGTGACAGACCGAGACTCCATCTCAAAACAAACAAACAAAACAACAACAACAAAAGAAAACAAAACAGATTCTATATTCATTGCTTCCAGTCTGCTAAAGGAGAAAGAAAATTGGACTGGGCATTAGGTGACATTAACTCCAGTCCCAGCTCTGCAAGCTCTCAAGGTTTTTTGGCCTCTGTTTCCTTTCCTATAAAGTGGGCTAACATAGTGGCTGACCTGGTTATTTCAAGAAGAGAGTGTGAGATTGCAGAGAGAGTGTGGGCTTTCTGGTGTCAGAACCAGTTTCTTTTTTTTTTTTTTTTGAGACGGGGTCTCGCTCTGTTGCCCAGGCTGGAGTGCAGTGGCCCGATCTCAGCTCACTGCAAGCTCCCCCTCCCAGGTTCGAGCCATTCTCCTGCCTCAGCCTCCCGAGTAGCTGGGACTACAGGCGCCCGCCATCACACCTGGCTAATTTTTTTTTTTGTATTTTTAGTAGAAACGGGGTTTCACCATGTTAGCCAGGATGGTCTCGATCTCCTGACCTTGTGATCCACCCACCTCAGCCTCCCAAAGTGCTGGGATTACAGGCGTGAGCCACCGCGCCCGGCCTGAACCAGTTTCTAATGAGGAAAAATTACTTGCCTTCTCCGAGCCTCACTTTCTTCATCTGTTAAGTTAGAGAGGAAAAGAAAATGTGGGATATATAAGTGTGCAAGGCCTGTCAGCTGCCAGAAGTGCAACAAATGTTGAATCCCTTCTCTGTTCAAAGGGCTGTGATGGAAATTAAAAAGCCCCTTCTCAGTAAGGCCTCCCTGGGCACCCAATCTAAAATGTCAGACCCCTCCCCCTTTTCTCCTTATTGCGGATCACTGTCTAACATTTGACTTCCTTATCTGGCTTATCATCTCTCCCTCGGCGAAGGGCCATGACGTAAGGCTGGGAATGTGTGTCCGGGTGGCTCGCTAATGTATCCGTGGTGCCTAGACCAGCCCCTGGGACATGAATCTTTGTCGAGTACATGGACCGGCAGTGCTTTAGATATTATACTATTGCATTATCAGAATCCATTTCTTCCACACCCCTGAAACCAGAATCATGCACATGGAGAGGGTATAAAGCTGTTGAAAAGCGGAGCCCTAGCAGCAAACAGCCCAGGCTGAGGCTTTGAGGACAACAGGAGACAAAGGAATACTTGATGACTTGTTGTGGGAGGCATTGGAGAATTAACATAGTCAAGAACTGCAAGGCAGTAAGAGGAGAGTCTTGGGCAGCCCTCAAATAGAAGATCGGGGCCTGTGCAGCAATGGCCAAGATCAAGGCTCGAGATCTTCGCGGGAAGAAGGAGGAGGAGCTGCTGAAACAGCTGGACGACCTGAAGGTGGAACTGTCCCAGCTGCGCGTCGCCAAAGTGACGGGCGGTGCGGCCTCCAAGCTCTCTAAGATACGAGCCGTCCGCAAATCCATCGCCCGTGTTCTCACAGTGATTAACCAGACTCAGAAAGAAAACCTCAGAAAATTCTACAAGGGCAAGAAGTACAAGCCCCTGGACCTGCGGCCTAAGAAGACACGCGCCATGCGCCGCCGGCTCAACAAGCACGAGGAGAACCTGAAGACCAAGAAGCAGCAGCGGAAGGAGCGGAAGTACCCACTGCGGTAGTGCGCGGT
>NW_012103965.1:56652-88274 GCF_000951045.1 Mandrillus leucophaeus
CTGCAAGCTCTGCCCCCTGGGTTCATGCCATTCTCCTGCCTCAGCCTCCCGAGTAGCTGGGACTACAGGCGCCTGCCACCATGCCCGGCTAATTTTTGTATTTTTAGTAGAGACGGGGTTTCACCTTGTTAGCCAGGATGGTCTCCATCTCCTGACGTTGTGATCCGCCCGTCTCAGCCTCCCAAAGTGCTGGGATTACAGGTGTGAGCCACCATGCCCGAGGGTCTTTAATGTGCAAAATGGTTCCACATCACTACCCAAGTTAGTGTTTGAATAACTTGAAGGTTTGACATGGAAACAGCAGCCATGGCTGATGAAGTGCCACAGGCCCGTAACCGCAGCTACTGGGAAGCCGAGGCAGGAGATGGCTTGAGCCCAGGAGTTAAAGTGCAGTCTGGGCAACATAGTGAGGCCTCATCTCAAAAAAATGAAAAAAGCCATAGTGTAGCTATGTTAGCTGTTCAGGGGACACTAGCATGTGTGTGGCAAAAGTCAATCGTTAATGTCAACAGCTCCGTGTGGCTAGTGGTTGTTTGGGGGACAGCAGAACTTTTGGGGGTTAGCCAATGTGAAAAGGCCGAATGCCCAGCCAGTGCCAGCAGGAATGAGGGATGTGGGGGGACAAAGACTTTTCCTGCCTCCAGGTACCCTCCAGGGCTGGCCCTCATTGTCCAGGGATCTTTCTGCAGTCCTCTGGCCACCTGCAGGGGCCTGGGGCCCTGTGACCTCAGCATCCAGCTTAGCTAGGGTCTGTCCCGCACCTGACTTGTTCAGGTCAGGGAGAGCCTGCACGCCCTTTCCCCTGGCCCCCGCCGTGCTTGCCTTTGAGGGTAATGCTCGTCTTTAAGAGACGCCTTCCTTCATCTCTCCTCCCCCACACCACGGGCCATTTATTACCTGTTCAGTCTTCCTCACTAGGCTGCGACCCCTGAGCCGGGACTGGGTCAGATTCTTTGCCAAGCCAGCTCGCAGCACAGGGCCCAGTCCTGAAGGGGGCGCAGGGGACCTTTGCAGAACACAGGAGGGACCAGTGAGAGCCATCATGGTCTAGAACCCCCTGCTGGAGAGCAAGTGGGGCAGGAGTGGGAGCCAAGGATGGAGAGACAGATGATGGCTCTGTGACAGCTGTGGGCAGGGGCCCCAAAGCAGGAAGAGGGTGGGGCGAGTGGCCTTGGCCAGCCAGGCCTCTGAGGCTGGACATTCATGTGGGCAGCACCTGGTGGGCCCTGCCTACCGATGGATGGAATACTGCCTCAGCCCCCAGCATACTCACTAACCAGAGCCGAGGTAGCAGTAACCACACCCGGGGCTTGGGAGGTGCTGCGCACCCTGTACTAGATTGTCATGTGACTGACTGTCCTCCTGACTGGGAATCGGGCAGTGGAAGGAGCACTGAGTTGGGAGTCAACTTGCCTGAGGTGCAAGCCCCAGCTCTTCCACAGCTTTGCCAAGACTTGGGCACTCAGCCCAGGTCGGCAGACTTACATGAAATGAGGATGGCCCCACCAGGCTTAAATTTGGGGGGATTAAATTGAGCTAGTGAAGTATGTGGCCTGCTGCCAGTCCTTTGACGGCAGCGTCCTCCTGAGTGGCTCTGGATGGCCCTCCCGAGCCCCGTTAGCTGCTGCTATCAGACCCGGGTTCTTGGAGTCACCCTGCCATCTGTCTCCCAGGGCAAGAAGTACAAGCCCCTGGACCTGCGGCCTAAGAAGACACGCGCCATGCGCCGCCGGCTCAACAAGCACGAGGAGAACCTGAAGACCAAGAAGCAGCAGCGGAAGGAGCGGAAGTACCCACTGCGGTAGTGCGCGGTCAAGGCCTGAGTTGTCAATAAAGCACAGCTGGCTGAGAAAAAAAAAAAAAAAAAATTGTTCCTCCTCCTCTCTCCACCTCACCCCAGGTACAAGAGATGAATCCTGTTCCCTCATAAGCCAGCTGATTCCATGACACAGCAGTTCATGCAGTCCCCGAAATTTATCCCAACCGCTTTCCTCATGCTCAGCTTCCAGGCTGCTCATTTCCTTGGCTTATTCACCCTGCGTCAGTTTCCAGCGTGGCCCAGTCTCCAGGATCAACACAGTCAGTTTGGGATTCTCTATTCAAGCTCTGATCTTTATTTCATATTTGCCCTGTAGCGTCAGGCACTCAACACTTGGGTCAGGGGCACCCCACAATCTGAGCCCATTTCCGAGGGAGAGTGGAACAGAACATGAGTTTAAGGTCAGGTGGCTCTGGGTTCCGACCCTGAGTCCTTGAGTCACTAGGTTTTGCCATCTTGGTCAATTTACCTGACCTCAGCTTTCCTGTTTGTGAGATACAAAGAGAAATATTATACTGCAGTCTTGTTGTGAGCAGTGACTCTCAAAGTCTGGTCTTTGGCACATCAATCCTATGAGATGGAAAGGGGTTTTATTGTCAAGTGAGTTTGGCAAATGCTCAATATCATATCCTCGTCTTGGGAATTCTCAAATAACAAAAGAATGGGTTCCACTTTCATTAACTCAGTTTTTTCCAAGCACCAGAATTGTTTTTGCAAGGAATACCTGTTAGCATCCTGCAGAACCAATGTTCTGTATAACCCACCGTGGGGAAAGCTGCTTGGGAAGATTAGAAATGCTCAACACCAGGCCCTCTGCTTGGCTCCTGGCACATGCATCCTGGACACCAGGAAGCGTGAGCCCCTGTTGCATTTCTTCCTAATGTCAGGGATGTTTAGTCAAACCTTTCCTACCTCTGCTACAAAAAAGCATTTTAGGCTGTTGAGACAAGTAGTTTTCCCAAATATTTTTGTTGAGCCCTTTTCATGAAAGAGAAATAACACAAACTGAAGTTAATGACATCTGTACTTTGGAGCCTCGCTCTGTCGCCCAGGCTGGAGTGCAGTGGCATGATCTCGGCTCACTGAAAGCACTGCCTCCCGGGTTCAAGTGATTCTCCTGCCTCAGCCTCCCAAGTAGCTGAGACTGCAGGCACCCACCACCATGCCCAGCTAACATTTATATTTTCTTAGCAGATATGGGTTTTTACCATTGTTGGCCAGGCTGGTCTTGAACCCCTTACCTCAAGTGATCCACCTGCCTCAGCCTCCCAAAGTGCTGGGATTACAGTCATGAGCCACCATGCCCAGCCCACATCTGTGCATTTAAAGCTAAAATATGAGCACTCATAAGCCTCGCTCTGTAGAACAGTCACTCTTGGATTTCTGGGAAGTGATTACTCAGACCTGCACCAATAGGAATTGGTGAAGTTGGGTAACTTGCCCAAAGTAGCAGAGTCTGAGCTCTTTCTAGTGACACCACCACCCTACACACACAAATTAGGGTATGTCCTATCATGTAGGTTCAGGGGATCTGAATACATTCATATCTCATCCTCCTAAAAAAAAGTCTAGGCCGGGCGTGGTAGCTCATACCTGTAATCCCAGCACTTTGGGAGGCCAAGGGGGGGCGGATCACGAGGTCAGGAGATCGAGACAATCCAGGCTAACACCGTGAAACCCCGTCTCTACTAAAAGTACAAAAAATTAGCCGGGCACAGTGGCAGGCACCTGTAGTCCCATATACATAGGCAGGAGAATGGTGTGAACCCGGGCGGCGGAGTTTGCAGTGAGCCGAGATTGCGCCACTGCAGTCCATCCTGGGCGACAGAGCAAGACTCCGTCTCAAAAAAAAAAAAAAAAAAAAAAAAGGTATAGCAATATGTATCCCAAAAGCCTTAAAAATCTTCCCATTTGGGAATGCCACTTCTGAAATGACTGCAAGGAAACCATCTAAAATAAAGACAAAGAGATGTGCATAAAGATATTCAGGCCAGGTGCCATGGCTCACACCTGTAATTCTGGTGCTTTGGGAGGACGAGACAAGAAGATTGCTTGAGTCCAGGAGTTCGAGGCCGCAGTGAGCTAGGATCACATCACTGCACTCCAGCCCAGGCAACAGAGTGAGACCCTGTCTGTTAAACAAACAAACAAAAATATATTCATCACAGCATGATAATAGGCAGAACCAGAAACAACCCAACATTTGGAGAATAGTCAAATGTCCAACAGCTAGGGAATGATTACATCCATTATGAGACCTCTCTACATTAAATATCTTACAGCCATTTAGACTGATGTTTATTAAGAATTTTGAATGATACGGAACATGCTTACACTATAAGGTTAAGGAAATAAAACAGGCTACAAAAATAAAATGTATACACTATAATAACAGCTATGTTGGTGCACTCGTAGTAAATTTACTAATATATTAGGAGTGGTTATTTCTGAGTGGAGAGATGATGAGTGATTTTTCATTCTATTCTATATAATTTTATATATTTTCTCTCTTTATTCTACATGTTTTTCTGTATTTCCAAGTTTTATACAACAGTGATCAAGAAAAGGTAATTATTTATTTAAAAAGAAAAAAAGACCCATGAGTTATTGGAACCAGTAGATCTAAATGGCATTACAAACACGACTGTGTTCAGAGGTATCTCCCCTATCTAAGCAGTGCCAGGTTAGGGAACGCCGCCCATCAGCGTTTCCCCAAACTCCAGGAACCATCTGTCCCATAGTGTCATATCTGTGTAGAACCTACACCATTTTTCATAGAAATCAACTCAGTTTTTTTAATTTGAATATTAACTCTATACTGGTAAACCTTCTGAGCTTGAGACCTGTTTTTGCTCTGTTTAATAAAAGCAGGGGCCAAGGGACAGTGTTTTCAGGGAGGAAGGACATATTTACAAGGGTTTGGGAGTAAGCCTACCCTAGCAACAGACCCCTCAAAGGAATCGGAAAGATCGAAAGACAATGAAAAAGATTTTCTCACTAGAGATTTTGATTTATTTTTGACAATTTGCCCACCTACCACCCAAACTGCCTAGGATAGGACACCTGGGGAGAGTGCTGTTCAGTGTTCCCAGCACCAGTGAGTCTCCCAGAGTCTGCCAGTCACTTACCCAGCTGGTTTCAAACTCAAGGACAGGTGTTTGGACCATCAGTGCCTTTCCACTCCTCTTACAATTCCTGTCCTTGTTCAAGACCGTGGTATTTGCATGCAGTATTTTTAATGTCTTCATCATTTATTGCAAATCATGCTTCAGGGTTTGTAAAACCATAAACTTGCCAATGTTGTGCAAGTCCTGAGTCTGAAACAGGCCAGGCAAGTCAAAGAGGGCAAAAAGATGCCACCTGTGCAGGGAAACGGTAGAAGCCAGATTAGAGCTTAGTGAACTTAAATGTCACTCATTACACAGAGGAGGACGCTGAGGCCTGAAAGGAGGAAGGGAACTGATGAACAGTGACAGAGCTGGGTTAGAATCCAGGTCCCCAACTGCCAGTCCAACGTCATCTTTCCACTACATTCCATCTGAAATTTGCTCAGAACGAAAGATGACTGGTCGCTTTTAGTGTGAGAGGTTCGCCTGCTTTGGAATCCCTTTCTAAATGCAGGATCAGAAACAATTAATAACATCAGAGGCCAGGCTGGGCACAATGGCTCACACCTGTAATCCCAGCACTTTGGGAGGCCAAGGAGGGAGGATCACTTGAGCCCAGGAGTTCAAGACCAGCCTGGGCAATGTGATGAAAACCCATCTCTACAAAATACACGAAAATTAGTCAGGAGTGGTGGCACGCACCTGTGGTCCCAGCTACTCAGGAGGCTGAGGTGGGAGGATCACCTGAGCCCAGGAGGTCAAGGCTGCAGTGAGCCATATTTCTGCTACTGCACTCTAGCCTGGATGACAGAGAGAGAGAGACCCTGTCTCAAAAACATAAAATAAAATTCACTTTTCAATCCCATAATTATTCATCTCCATCACTTCCTTCCATATCCTCAACTCTCTCTTCCTTCATTTCATGTTGCTTTTCCAAAACCACAGCCCTGGTTAAATCCAACTCTCTTGCTTCCTTAGCACCTGACCCTGTGTAGCTGAACCAAATTTGTGAAGAAAGCACAACCATACCAGTTGCTCTTGCATTTACATTCACCTTTAATGATGCCAGGGAGTCATACTACACATTCCCAGTCGATAGATATTGGCACATCCCACTCAATATTTGTTGAACGAATGAGTTGAATGCATGGATTTTAGTTAGGGTCCCATTCATGCTACAGTTCTGCTTGTCCAACTTTTAACATTTCACAAAATGAATTTTGCAGCCAGGTTCAGGCTGAAATGGTAATATTGTCATCTTTGTTTGGAAGCTGTCTTAATCGTGTTTGCCTGGGCTGGTTCAACCTATAGGCAAAGGAGGCTCTTACTGGATTTAAGTTGTTGTTGGAGCCAGGGCTTGACCTGAGAACCTCAGGACTTTTCTTCCTCCAGAAAGAGCCTTTTGAAACAAGTCTAGGGGTCGGTCCAAAGCTCAGGAGCTGCAACTCAAATGCCTTTTTATAGTATTACTTGCATAAGTAAATAGTTGGCTTCCTCTTGCGAGAAAAGATGTGTTTGTTCTCAAGGCTGTCTCCTGGCACCCACTAGGGATGCTGGAAAACACACTTCTGCCCTCCTGATGTTGTTTTGAAATAGCTGGCACAGTTTGGATTCTTCGACCACAAACACAATTGTACGCTGCCGCTGAAATATAAGCCACACTGCTTCCTCGGCTCCGTTTTGAAGCCCATCTGTCCCCTACCTCATCATAAAGCTTACTAAGAACCTGGCCTCCTTTCCACTCACCGTAGGTGCCCATGCCGACGATACGCATTGTTTGGTTTTCATTGATGTCAGCAGTGCTAATGATTAAGTGAAACACTCCACTCCATTCAAACGTCTTGCTTTCACCTGCTGATCCCATTGTGAAGAAAGGTGTGGGGTGCCTTCCAATATTTCTCCCAGAACTGGCCACTACAGTGCAAGTGAGGTGAAACAGTGGAAGTCAGCCCTGTGGATTTGAATCATGCCGCCCCACCTTTACCAGCACCCTGAATGTCGGCCTTCTTCCCACTCAGATGTGGTTGGCCTCGAAAAGACCCAGAACAGATACCTCATCACCAAGGGGTACTAGACAAAAACGGAAGGTATAAGCAAAGCAGACATAAGTATTTATCAAGGTAGGTACTTCAGATGTGCACTCTTTATGTAACTGACAACCCAACCGAATATTTTTGAGATGAAGTCTCGCTTGTCGCCCGGGCTGGAGTGCAATGGCACGATCTCGGCTCACTGCAACATCTGCCTCCCGGGTTCAAGCGATTCTCCAGCTTCAGCCTCCCAAGTAGCTGGGACTACAGGCGCCCACCACCACACCTGGCTAGTTTTTGTATTTTTAATAGAGACGGGATTTCACTATGTCGGCCAGACTGGTCTCGAACTGCTGACCTCATGATCTACCCGCCTCGGCCGAATTTTTTTTAATGATGCCGAATTCTAGCTCATGTTCTGACTAAGGTAGGATTTAGGGGTGGGGGCAAAGCAAGAATGCTATTACTCTGAGGTCTGGGTTGCCTTTAACAAGAGAACACCAAAACAGTGAAGAAAAATTGCCAATTGTTGTTTCAAAAAAAGAACAATAAGAAGCAAGCTTCCCTGCCCCTGTCCCCTACTCTTGCCCCCTTAACGCTCTCAATCTCTCCGTGAGATTTAAAAAAGAAAAGCCCAGGAAATTCCAAGCATGAATGCCTCCCCAGATAAGACAGAAATCAAGAAAACCAAACTTTGAAAAGTAAGCATTTTGATCTTCATGCAAACATGGAGTTAATCTAGGGACAGCTAGGCACAATTACACAGATGAATTCATTGTGTGAAATGGTCGCTGAGCGTAGAGAATGTCAGTGCCAGTTCAGAGTCCAAGCTCTGTAGGGGTCATACCTGAATCTGCTGAGCTGAGCACATGGAAACCTCAGTGTGCATTCAGCCTTGACCATTCTTTTTAATTTATTTCATAGTGGCTCACCGGGGTGGCTTCAGGAAACACAAATCAAGTGTCGGTCGTGGTGTTTGAAAACATGCCGGGTTTTGATGTGTGTTTGACTGAAAATAGAAATAAAAATCTTTGAGTCTATATCTACACGTGTTAAAGTTGTTCTTGAGATAATGGTATGTTTTTTAGACTCTTTTACGTTTCAAATCAGCTTTTATTCATCTGGAGAGGAAGCCCTGTTGAGTGACACAGCCTTAGGCTGATGGCAGCCAGGTGCTGACTCTGGTTGTGTGAAATTCCCCAGGGGTCCTAGGGGACCATCATTCCTTGACTCTGGGTCTCCATATCTGTCAACTGAGGAGTCCCAGTACTGGTCTCTACAGTGCAAGTGAGGTGAAACAGTGGAAAGTCAGCCCTGTTGATCTGAATCATGCCACCCCACCCTTCCAGCACCCCGAATGTCGGCCTTCTCCCCATTTGGATGTGGTTGTCTTTGGAAAGACCCAGAACAGATATTTCACTAGCAAGTGGTACTAGACAAAAACGGAAGGTATAGCAAAGCAGAAGTATGTGCTGGACTAACTCCGTGATCCAGTTCTCTAGTTCTGAGGCTCCAACTCACTGGAGTTTGAAAATACCACTCCATCTTGAGGATTTGATTTTAAACAAATGGGAAGTATTTTTACAGGGTAAACTGCTTGTGACTCTCCAACCTAACTGACTTACCAAACCCACAGACTCAGGGCCACAGGTGGAAAGGACTCAGGTCTTTTGTTTTAAACACCCATCCCTGTTCCAATCAAGAGAAAATTCTAAACTCACCAGGTATCATAGGTCATGATGCATGTGTGAAATGTATCATTACAAAGGAATTACATTATTGAGAAAATTTTCTCCGTGTTTATAATTATAAAATATTTGCACTGAAAGAGTCCTTAGCAAGCATGTAAACCCAGAATGGTTAAAGCAACTTGCCCAGGAGCACACAGGCAGCAGGGAGGGAGTCAGGACCAAAATGCACGTCTCCTGGCTCCCAGCTGGGTTCAGGCTCCTGCATGTGCCCTTCAGAGATAGGAAAGTTCACCTTTGAAATTTGCCTTTTCATATTCACCTGCACCCTTAATAAACAGGGAATGGAAATGTTGAATTTTGCATGTTGGAGTTAGATCATGTTGCAACTCATTAGAGAAATCAGGATTGATGAAAAATTCACAGTTGCCTAGTCTGTAGGACAGTTTCACAAAAGATGATGGTCTTCATTTGACGCTGCCCCTGTTTTGTCACCAGAAGCGGAGCAGCCAGGAGACAAGGGAAGGAAAGAGGCCCTGGTCTCCTCGGGAGCTGTGTTACTGACAGAACAAGGAACAGCTTTGGCTGGAGATGTTTATGCTGACTTTGGAGTATGGATCAGAAGAGAGTCCTGGCTTGCTGATGGTGCTCAGGTCTATGGAAAACAGGATGGTCTTAGAGTTAAAAACAACCAACCAACCCTGGGTTGTTGTCTCAGAATATCCCCTGATCTCACAGATTTGGAAAAAGGACTCCCATTTCCAGCATTTTCAAATGCTTAAGCTACCAACACACTTGTCTCCCGAAGTCCGAGCGTACAGGAAAGGCGCCACACTCCTATTCCGTGCACCTGAATTCAGGGATCATCATGTCTGCCCCAGGTCCTCTGAGGAGGGAAGGGCAGGGCCTGGGAGGAAAGGATGAGTCAGCTGAAACTAATGGGAATTAAAGGTAAGTCTAAGAGAAGCTAGCATGGCACTGCAAGGTAAAGTGTGGGGAATGGCCCAGAACCAGAAGAGCTGAGCTTCGTTGCATTTGGGCTATGTGACCTTGGGCAGGAAATTTACCCTGTTTCCTTATCTGTGAGATAAGGAGAACCATACCTCCTGAAAGTATTAAAGGAGAAGACTTATATCTAGTTCCCTTCCTCCCCTACTTTCCTTAACAGAATCTCTCAAGAGATGCTGCCATTTCCTGAGCACCCGTGAGCTCATCTTATCCTTACAACTGAAAGTGCTTTTTCAGATGTCAGACATGGAAAAATAATGGCACGTAAAAGAGGATGTCACTTTGACAATCAATCCTCCCCCAGCCCAAAACCAATTATTATAATCACTGATGAGACTGTGATACGGCCTGTGATTCACTTATGTACTCTTCTGTGTCCATAAGATCAGCTTCTGTCTTCTGCTTCCACCATTCCCAGTTCTCTCTCCATTCCTAGCGTCACCTCTTGAAGATGATGCCTGTCCCTAATCTGCTTAAGTAGCAGAAGCAGCTTTCTGTATCTGGAAGAGGAGGGGCCACACGGGGCTTGGGGAGACACCATGATTTCTGGTCCTAGATGGTGTCCCCTTCTCACCATTCCCACACACAGTCACCCTTTGAGCTTGCACCATCCTCATAGCAGACCCTGCTGGCACCACTCTGTGGGGGAACAGTAACTCTCAAGGTTCAGGTGCAGAAGCAAGCACCTGTCAGGTGTGATCCTGGCTCTGCCACTCACTGTGGGACCTAAGCCAATCCACTTCCTCTCTCTGAGCCTCAGTTTTCCCAAGGATAAAAAGAAGGATCTAGATGAGGTACCTGTCAAGGGCCACTCCAGCTCAGATCGTCTGACTTGCTTAGTGTGTGATGCGAGTTATCTTCTCCCAGAAAAGGCTTCTTTTTCTAAAGCCAAGTGTAGCAAGGACTCCTCTACCCTTTCTAGGCATTTCAGACTTTCTTTAAAAAGATCTTATTTTGGCCCGGCATGATGGCTGAAGCCTGTAATCCCAACACTTTGGGAGGCCGAGGCGGGTGGATCAGGAGGTCAGGAGTTCGAGACCAGCCTGACCAACATGGTGAAATCCCGTCTCTACTAAAGATACAAAAAAAGAAAAAAATAGCCAAGCATGGTGGTGTGCACCTGTAATCCCAGCTACTCAGAAGGCTGAGGCAGGAGAATCACTTGCACCCGGGAGGCAGAGGTTGCAGTGAGCTGAGATCACGCCATTGTACTCCAGCCTGGACGACAGGGCAAGACTCTGTCTCAAAAATTAAAAATAAAAAAAAGAAAAAGAAAAAAAGGATCTTACTTTACCAGGCTTTTTGGGGCCCACTGCCACTCAGAGGCCAACATTCTCCCAATGTCAGCGGCTAGAAGAAAATCAGATCAAAAACATCCCTGCGCCTCATCTGAACCCAATTTCTGCTTTGAACCGTTTGCCAAGTCTAGGGCTTATCAGCCAGAGTGTGTGTGAATTACCATATGAAAGGACTCTCTTGGATCATATTTAAAAGAATCATCATTTCAATTTAGATCAGAAAAACACCCAGTCCTTCAGAAAATACATATAAATTCTTCTCTAAATGCCCAAACCGATTTATGCCCATAGAAGATGTAATTATCTCCTTCTGGGATAAAGGAATCTTCTAGCTGTGAGGGTGAGCCAAGAAGCCAGAACTTTCTGCCTAAGAGGAGACTGCAGCAGGGCCACTACAGAAGGTTGTCCAAGTTGTTCACTGCGCAAGGGCACTGGGCCAAGAGAGGGTAGCGGAGGCATGAGTAGCGGCTGGAATCCAGTCTGAGCTCCACTGGCCAAGTCATGTGCTCAGTGCAAGGTTACGTCAGTTCAAATGGAGGGGCACCTTTTGGTAATTGAGTAGAGGCACCGTATATGCTAGCAGGCAGCCACCCGGCATGGAAAAATGGGTTTTTCCTTTGTTAACAAACACATCAGCTCCCAAAGGCTCACAGCAAGAGCAGATGGCAGGAAAGCGGAAGTGAAGGCTGGGAGGCGGGGCAGGCGTGAGGAGAAGCTTGGGAAACCATCTTGGGTGTCTGTAGAGGAGCTTACACCCTAATGCCTCCCAGCTGGCCTACATGAACATGGTTCTGAGAAGACTCCAGTAAGAGACTGTTTCCAGCCCCTCCCCTCCTTTACTGCCCCTCCTTTGGGGCTCTGCTCAGCCTTCCCTGATCTCCCAGCCTACATTAGAGTCCCCGTTGCAGGTTCTCTGAGCACCTTTGTTTTTCCTTTTTAACACTCAAGCTGCACTTTGTAATTATGTGGGCGTTGGGAATTTGAGTCACCTCTATTCTCCCCCCATTAGACTAGAAGCCGTGTGAAGGCAAACTCTGTTGGGTTTTGCTCTTGTACCCCCAGAACCCAGCATAGTGTCTGGGGCATGAAGCAGGAACTATGAATGAATTAAAATGGTGTGAATTAAAGGATGTGAGCCTTGCACTCTGCCTGCCTTTTTGCCAGGCCTAGGAGGTTGTCTGGGCACAGTGACATGTGGTCACCATGATATAAGTTCTGTGGCCACCCCCAGGAGACACAGTCCAGAAAAGACATATCCAACCCTGGCCAGGCATTCAAAACACATATGAAGACCAATGAAAACAGCTTCCCAAAACCCACCCCAAGACATTGTGATTCAGGGCTAGGATTTGTGTATTTAACAAGGTTCCCCAGGTGATACTAATCTGCCTATCAGAACCAACAGATACTGTTGCAATAGATACAAAGAAGCACCGGGATCAAAGAGAAGGATCCTGAGGTCCCACATAAAGATCTGTGGAAGGCTTTCCAGCGCAAATGAAGTCCCAGCCAGGTCTTGACGGCTGGGAAGGGCATTCTGGGTCAAGGAAGGACATAAAGACAGAGACATCGGTGCAGGTGGTGTGAACAAATGGGGCCAGGGCAGCAGGGTTGAATCCAAATGACAAGAATCCACTCCTGGGGGACAATCAAGCGTAAGTCACCCACCACTCCACTGGGCTCCCAGAGCCCTTTTAGGCAGGAAGCCCACATTTTGGCAGCCCCCAGAGGAGTTCCTCTGCACCCCCATTTCTCATGCAGGCTTCCATCCTATTTTCAGTCCCATTTCCCTTCTCCCTCTTTCTCATGTTCTTCCTCTAGTTAGATTGTGGACTCCTGGGGTCCCATGGCCATCAGGGAAGTATTGCCAGGGACTTCTTTGATAAATAGACCTGATTTAAGAACTCCAAACTGTCCTGGCTGAATATAGGAGACTGCTGAAGCTGGCAAAAACTGTAGCCCCTAAAGTCAGTATCTACAGCCACGCATCTCCAGTGTGGCAGAGAAGGGTCATTTTACTTGATATAAAAGCAGTATCTGGAGCATGAAGATCAGGCCCTAGAGAGGCCTACGCATCATGCCACACTTCCATCTTTTTTTTTTTTTTTTTTTTAACCCGGAATGAGGAGGCTAACATTGGAAACGACAATGTGGGATGGGAGGGCAGATCCTCAAAGACCTGCTTGAGCCCTGCCTAAGGTGGAGCGGGAGAATCCACAAGCTGGGTGACTCAGGCTGTAGGAATCCCAGGCTCCCATCCATCCTTCCATGTCTTTCCATGACTTCCTCTCTCTCCACCCCTCTCCCTCTTCCTCCAACGGGCCTGGGCTGGGTTGGCATGCTGGTGCTCTCTCTTAACTGGACTTTTCTAACGGGCCTGTCTGTTGCCTGGACATGTTTTCTACAAGTAAATATGCTGGAGAGAGGAAGCAGAAGTCCTCAGCACGTGGTTCCTCTCTTTGGACCAAGTGGCCTCTGGGGAACCAGTGAGGATCTGAAGTTCCCAGCCTCTGCACCAAGCTGCAGACCCAGGTGTCTTCTGAGCAATGCCCCGCGCCACAGTTCAGTGCCACCCCGCCAAAGCCCGAACTATCTTGTCTGCTGTCCAGTTATAAATTAATCTCTTGTCATCAGTGATTAACTTATTCAAGCCACGGGAGCTGCTGAACCAAAACAGCCCCTTGGGGTGAAAGAGCCTCCAGCATGGTGTGGCGTGTAGGTCTGCCTGTGACCCTGGCCATGCTGGCTCTTGTGCTGTGTCAGCAGGGTGGCAGGGATGGCCAGGGCAGGGGTCTGGCTCTGGGCACTGCTGTCCTGGAATGTTCACTGAGTCTCTCAAAGTGGAGATCCATGCTGCAAATATCTAGGGCTTGTTTGTGTGTGTGTGTGTGTTTGTCTGCAAGGAAGGTTTTGAAAAGGGGGTTGGGGTGGGCCATGTCCCTAGGGCCACATGTCACCTGAATACAAACAGCCTGGACTGACAGAGGAGCAGAAGGGAGTCCAACTTTGGAATTCAACGATGTTGAGGGATGTTATGGGCCACCTCTTAGAGCATAAGCTGTCACAGTGGGAAGAGTTCTCCAAGGTCATTAGTTCCAAACTCCTAATTCTATAGATGCCAAGGAAGAAGGTTTGACTCACCTAAGGCCACACTCTAGAGCCAATGGGGAGGAAAAGAACAAACGTCAAATCTTGTCTATATGTCAGATAAAGGCCCATTTAGTCACCACCATGATGATAGGCAACAAACAACTTCCTTAGGAAAAAATTTCCAAGGAATCCTTCTATACCACACCACTACCATTTAAAGACCTCGAATGTAAGATTTCTCTGATTTTTTTCTGAATAGCCCTGGTAGATTTGGTCTCACTTCTTAGTTCAGAGCACCTCACAGCAATTTTAAAATGGTGCCTTTATTCACCTCTAGGATGATCCTCCCCCAGAAAACTGTAACCCCAGCCTAACCAGGAAAAAAACATCAGACCAACCCAAAATGAGGGATATTCTACAAAGAACTTCACTCCTACTCCTCAAAACTGTCACGGTCACCAAAGCCAAGGAAAGCCTGAGAAACTGTCACGGACTGGAGAGCTAAAGAGACACGATGATTAATTGCAATGTGGATGGATCCTGGATGGGATCCGGGAATAGGAAAAGGTCATTGGGAAAATTAGTGGAATGTGAATAAAGTATAGAGTTTAGTTTACAGTAGTGTAACAATGCTGCCTCCTTAGTTGCAACAAATGGACTACAGTAATGTAAGTCTATGGCCACACCACCCTGAACTTGTCTAGAGTAATGTAAAATGTTAACAATAGGGGAAACTGGGTGTGAGATACACAAACTCTGTACTACCATTGCATCTTTTCTGTAAATCTTTTTTTTTTTTTTTTTTTTTTTTTTTAATGAGACAGAGTTTCATTCTTGTCGCCCAGGCTGAAGTGCAGTGGCAAAATCTCAGCTCACTGCAACCTCCGCTTCCCAGGTTCAAGTGATTCTCTTGCCTCAGTCTCCCAAGTAGCTGGGATTACAGGTGCCCACCACCACCCCTGGCTAATTTTTGTATTTTTAGTAGGGATGGGGTTTCACTCTGTTAGCCAGGCTGGTCTTGAACTCCTGACCTCAGTTGATCCGCCCACCTCAGCCTCCCAAAGTGCAGGGATTACAGGCATCAGCCACCATGCCCGGCCCTTTTCTGTAAACCTAAAACTATTTTAAAACAAAGCATTTATTTAAAACTTGTTTAAAACTTTGTTTACTTTAGTCTGGAACCTTTATCAGAAGGTTCATTACAGTGTCCATAACATGGTAGGTGTGGAACAACAAGTATTTGAAAGAGGAAAGAAGGAATGAGAGAGGGAAGGAAGGAGAAGTAGAGAACAGAGGAAGGAAAGGAGGAAGGGCAAGAGGGAGGGAGAAAGATATTAAGGGACGAAATACAAAAGTAAATAGAACCAGTCAGGTGTGGTGGCTCACGCCTGTAATCCTAACAATGAGAGGCCTAAGCAGGTGGATCGCTTGAGCCCAGAAGTTGGAGACCAGCCTAAGCAACATGACGAGACCCCATGTCTACTAAAAAAATACAAAAAAATTAGCTGGGCGTGGTGGTATGTGCCTGTAGTCCCCACTACTTTGGAGGCTGAGCTGGGAGGATCACCTGAGCCCAGGAAGTAGAGGTTGCAGTGAGCTGTGATTGCACCGCTGCACTCCAACCTTGCTGACAGAATGAGACTCTGTCTCAAAAAGAAAAAAGTAAGTAGAACCATGATCAACTGATAAATGGATAACTGTAGTATCTCTGTGCAATAGATTCAATGGGATATTGGGCCATGAAAAGAAATTAAGTAGTAACACATGCTATAACAGGGAAGAGCTTGGAGACATTATGCTAAGTGAAAGTAAGTCAGACAAAAAGACCACGTATTGCATGGTTCCATTTATATTAAATGTCCGTATTGCAGATATGAAATGTTCAAAGGCAAATCCACAGAATAACAAATAGATGAGTGATTACCGTCTTATCTGTTGGGGACTCGGGAGGAGAAACAGGAGCGCCTGCTCACGGTTATAGGGTTTCTTTCTGGGGCAATGAAAATGTCCCAGAATTAGACAGGAGTGATGGCTGCACAACCTTGCGAACAGACAAAAAGCACTGAATTGTACGCTTTCAAATGGTGAATTTTATGGCATGTAAATTACATAACAAAGTTTAAAATAAAATAAATGAAAATTTGCAATCAATACAACCCGATCTGTACCTTCAAGGATCTCACAGTGTACTGGGGGCACCATTTCAGTCCAGACGACTGTAAGCCTCTCCCTTGTCTGTAAACTCTATGGAGGTAGGAACCATGAGTGTTTTGTTCATTCTTGTGCCCAGCACCTGGTAGGCTGTCAGTAAGCACTCACCGAATGAAGGAGTCAGTATGTGAAGTCCTGAGACAAGTATATGCACAGGAGCTCTGGGGCTACAGAGGAGGGGTTAACTTTATTTATTTATTTATGTGCTTATTTATTCATTTATTTTTGAGACAGAATCTTGCCCTGTTGCCCAGCCTGGAGTGCAGTGGTGCCTTCATAGCTCACAGCAGCCTCAAACTCAGGCATCCCCAACAGTGGGGACTATGGACATGCATCACTGCGCCCAGCCTTTTTAATTTTTTTAGAGATGAGATCTCTCGATGCTGCCCAGGCTGGTCTCGAACTCTCAGCCTCAAGCAATCCTCCCACCTTGGTCTCCCAGAGTGCTGGGATTACAGGTGTGAGCCACTGCACCTGGCCAGAGAGGCTAACTTTCTAAGGCATTCGGAAAAACCACAGGCTCTGACGTGGACAAGATTTAACAAATCATGACACCGTAAAGATTTTGAAAACTCTCCCTAGTGACTAATCCAGGCAGTTCCAAGTTCCCAAGCAAAACCCTGAAAAGGTGGCTTCTTCCAGCCCGCTGCCCACTCCCTGTGCCCGGCAACCACTTTCTCTTGGATACCCACAAACTCCCTGGGGAAATTTGGTCTACCCTATCCCAAGAACTCATCATCTAGAGAAAGGGGTGAGTAGGCACATCCCCTAACACCCTACCTCTGCTGATGCAGTATGCTGAGGAGAGCAGAGGGATGTGCCCCAGGGCCATGACTAGCAGGTCACAACCCTGGGGCAGTTTTGGTGACATCATATCAGTATGAGGGGCCTTGAAGCACAAAGGAATGAATTTATTCTGAAATACAGTTTCTGGGCTGGTCTATCTCCACTATTCCTCCTGCAAATAGTTGTGTACTTTCTTCTTCCTCCTTTCAAGGCAGGGTGGGGGGGGGTGCTTCATAGATCCTTAGATCTAGCCTTCAATGTCATCATCAAGGCCCCAGTAAGACCCCCAGGTGACTCAACTACTCAAAGCTAAGTGCCATAAAAAGAAAAAAAAAAAGAAAATTGCTTTCTGACTTCTTGATCCAGCCAGAAGGAAGTGAATATATTTTTAATCTAGTTTCAAGTACCTCAAAATACTGGGTAGTTCTGGCTGGAAACTGTCACAGATATAGAAAGGACTCAGCAGAGAGCTCCCGACCACAAAAATGAGCTTAGCAGGGAAAGAAATCTACCCAACTAAGCACTGCAGTCTTGGCAGATCAGAAGTGGAAGCGCAAAGGACTTGTAGGCACACAAGGCTGGATGTAATAACAGCCCAGCTATGTCACCTTAGGAAAGCAAATTCTGAGCCTCGTGTGTAACGTCAGGATATAGTGCCCACCTCACTGTGTCATTCTGAGATTACAAAGATTATGTGTGTCAAAGCATCCTGATTAAGGTCTGGCGAATAAGAGACACTCAATAAACTGCAGGTCTTGCTTTTCATTGTTGCAATTACTATTGTAATTATAAAGATACCTTGTAAATTTGGAATGTATTTGAAAATAAATTGTTCATCAAAAAAACTGTCTCTAATCCTCCAGTGTATTCTAAAACCTATTCAAAGAACAAATTGAGCCCTGGATTTTTATTCCGGACTAAATGGCAAATCGAGTTTCTATGCTGTTTTGTAATGAGTATGTTGTGATAAAATCACAGAGCAACAGACGCTGGATTTTAGACACCCACTCTCCTGCCTTTCAGCCTTGCATGTAAAACAAAACAAAATACAACGAAGCACCAATCAGCCTCAGTGGACAGGCTGAGAAAGAGATTTTGGCTTCACGTGAAATCTGATTTCAATCTCCATTTCTTATTAAAATGGCAGCTTTGCAGGAATGCACTAAACACCTGGTAGAAGTAGAAACTCACATGGTTTAAACAGAAGAAGGAAGAAGAGGGGGAAGTAGGGGGAGGGAGAAGAAGTGGCAGCAATAGCAAGTGCTCTGCACCAAATAGCTCTGATCTTGGCTAGCTACTGACTTTTGAATTTCTCTGGAAAATCAAGGGCGGTGCGTTACACATAGGAATTCTAGGAATCAGGTTTACCAAGTTTGATTTACCTAACTCATCAATTAGCATACGCTTCTCCCCAACCCCCCAACCCCACCACCACCAGTGACCAAACACTATTTGGAGGTTGTCTTCTCCTTGTCTGCCTTCTAAATCCTGCCCACCCTTTAGGGTCCAATCCCCATTCCCATGCAGTCTCCAGAAACGGCTCACCATTCTTTCGCTTTGCTGAACTCAGACTGACAGAAACTTAAGGTTAAAGTGGACAGTGGAGTTTCTTACCCACCCTCAAATACTGCAAAATTCCCGAGCCAACACCACCTGCTGCTGAAATATCTCTGGTAACAGAGAATGCATCACTGAACGTGGCATTCATAGGTTCTGTTGTTGACTGCTAGAAACAGCAGAACCAAACTCAGTTTCCCCACTACTTCCATTCACAGGACCCAAGTCAGCCTCAGGGCCACAGACGGTAGATCTAATTCCTCTTCCTCAGCAGTCTGGCTTCAGGACCCTGTATTCAGAAGGGCACTATGTGACAGGCTCTGCTTTAGCCACAGGGCATTCAATTCAAGGGTGAATTCAATGAATTGAAGTCATGGTCCCTGCCCCCCGCCCCCTGCATTTGGAGTGGGCGGCAGACAAGGAAGCAGATTATAAACAAGAGGTTCTCAAAGTGTGATCCCTGGACCAACACCAGCAACAGCACCTGGGAACATGTCAGAGATGCTGAATCTCAGAGCCCCACCCCAGACCTGCTGAGTCAACAGTGTTGGAGGTGGGCCCAGAAATCTGTGTTTGAACGAGCTCACCAGGTGGCTCTGATGCACACTCAAGCTTGAGAACCACTGACATAATGCAATATTATGCAGCCACCGAAAATTGTGTTTCAAAAGATACTTAATGACATCGGAAAATGATCTTGATATAATGATAAACTAGGGGGGAGAATCAGTTTACAAAATTACATACAAAATAATGCCTATTTTGGGGAGCAGAAACTACAGAGAGAAAAGTACTGGCAATAAATGCTATCAAATATTCATAGTGGCTCTCTCTGGAGCTAAGTTGGTTTATATTTTCTTTTTTTTCTTTGAGACAGAGTCTCACTCTGTCACCAGGCTGGAGTGCAGTGCCGCGATCTCGGCTCACTGCAACCTCCACCTCCCGGATTCAAGTGATTCTCCTGCCTCAGCCTCCTGAGTAGCTGGGATTACAGGTGTGCGCCACCATGCCAAGCTAATTTTTGTATTTTTAGTAGAGACAGGGTTTCACCCTGTTGGCCAGGATGTTCTTCATCCTTGAGTTCACGATCCACCTGCCTTGGCCTCCCAAAGTGCTGGGATTACAGGCGTGAGCCACTGCGCCAGGCCTATATTTTCTTTTTTATGTTGCTCCATGCTATCTATATTTTCCACTTTTATAGGCAGAGCCTTACTATTACATTTTATTTATTTATTTTTTGAGACGGAGTCTCGCTCTGTCGCCCAGGCTGGAGTGCAGTGGCCGGATCTCAGCTCACTGCAAGCTCCGCCTCCGGGGTTCACGCCATTCTCCGGCCTCAGCCTCCCGAGTAGCTGGGACTACAGGCGCCCGCCACGTCGCCCGGCTAGTTTTTTGTATTTTTTAGTAGAGACGGGGTTTCACCGTGTTAGCCAGGATGGTCTCGATCTCCTGACCTCGTGATCCGCCCGTCTCGGCCTCCCAAAGTGCTGGGATTACAGGCTTGAGCCACCGCGCCCGGCCTACTATTACAATAGATGATTGTAATTCACCAAGGCCCTGCCTTCCTTGTCAAGACCGTGAAGCCCCATTCACACCTAGGCCTGGGGAGTTGGCAGAACTTACATACACCTTCTCTTTGCTGTAACATTTGGCCCCTATGACCAGATTGTAGCGCTCATCCCAGATCTGGATTCTCTCCTCCAGAGTGGTAGGAATCTACGCCTTTAGCCTCCTGTCTAGAAGAAGAACAACATTTACTCAGTGCTAGTTACAGGCTAAATGCTTTGCATGTATTACATTTACTCTCTATAAGGATCCTAGCAGGTTGCTTAAATTCTCCCTATTCACCAATGAGAAAACTGAGACTCAGAGGAATGAAGTCACTTGTTCAAAGACCACACCTCTTTTCAGTCTGGGCCATTTCTGCTAATAGGCATTTTAACCCTGGCTTCATTTAAAAGTTTTCTGGGCCAGGCGTGGTGGCTCACTTCTGTAATCCCAGCACTTTGGGAGGCCAAGGTGGGCGGATCACCTGAGGTTAGGAATCCGAGACCAGCCTGGCTAACATGGTGAAACCCCATCTCTACTAAAAATACAAAAATTAGCCGGGCGTGGTGGCGCGCCTCTGTAATCTCAGCTACTCAGGAGGCTGAGGCAGGAGAATCACTTGAACCCAGGAGCGGAGGTTGCAGTGAGTCGGGATCATGCCATTGCACTCCAGACTGGGCGACAAGAGCAAGACTTCATCTCAAATAAAAAATAAAAAATAAAAAGTTTTCTGGAAAACTTGAAAAGAAAAACAAAACAAAACAAAAAAACAAGTCTGATTCCCACTACAAACCAGTGACCTCCACATCTCTGGGGATAAGGTCCAGGTACTGGTATGTCTTGCAAACACCCCAGATAGTTCCAGTGTGCAGCCAGAGGGAGACCCATTAGATGGTGCCAATTCCTTGAGCTCTTAACCATCCACCCAACCCCAGTAAAATAGTAAACAGGAAATACTTGCTCCTTGTGTGTTCCTCCAGGCCCAGTTGGGTTTAATAGAATTGCACCCACCCAACATTTATTGTGCTTGATAGATACTGCTGGACACCACTGTGCTTATTGTAAAATAATCACTTGGAGCACTAGGAACCACAATAGATCAAGGCCAACAGTGTGCATTAGCATTTACGTGTCAATAGAGGAGCCCAAGGCCTCAGCCAGGTGGGTGTGGCTGTTTAAACACTTGATGAGTTAAGGGATTTCAAATATTCACTGGACAATCTAAGCTATTGATCTCATCACAAACACCACATCCAAAGAAGAAAATTTGATTTTTTTTTTTCTTTTTTTTTGAGACGGGTCGCTCTGTCACCCAGGCTGGAGTGCAGTGGCACAATCTCGGCTCACTGCAAGCTCCACCTCCCGGGTTCATGCCATTCTCCTACCTCAGCCTCCCAAGTAGCTGCGACTATAGGCGCCCGCCACCATGACCGGCTAATTTTCTGTATTTTTAGTAGAGATGGGATTTCACCGTGTTAGCCAGGATGGTCTCAATCTCCTGACCTCGTGATCTGCCCACCTCGGCCTCCCAAAGTGCTGGGAATACAGGCGTGAGCCACCTCACCTGGCTGAAAAAAATTTTTAATAATTTAAAAAATTATAATTCCTTCTTTTCAGCTTTATCCCATCAAGGTTTCAGGTTGTTTCTTAGTTTCCTCCTGTTCATGTCACCACTAGATGGTGCACATTACAAAACATTAGCCCAGAAGTGGGGCTGCATTTGTCATTTTGCAATAACTCGAAGGGAATCAGAGGTAGGGCTGCCAGATTGACCAAATCAAAATGAAAGACTTCCAGGGGCCAGGTGCACTGGCTCACACCTGTAATCCCAGCACTTTGGGAGGCCGAGGTGGGTGGATCACGAGGACAGGAGTTCATGACCAGCCTGGCCAATATGCTAAAACCCCATCTCTACTAAAAATACAAAAATTAGCTGGGTGTGGTGGCGTGCGCCTCTAGTCCCAGCTGCTCGGGAGGCTGAGGCAGGAGAACTGTTCGAACCCGGGAAGCGGAGGTTGCAGTGAGCTAAGATCGCACCACTACACTACATCCAGCCTGGGTGACAGAGTGAGACTCCGTCTCAAAAATAAAAAAAAATTAAAAAAAATAAAAAGAAAAGACTTCCAGTTAAATTTGAATTTTAGCTAAAATATCACATGGGACATACTTATGCTAAAAAACAACAACAACAAACCTGCTCGTTGTTTATCTGAAATTCTAATTTAACTGGATGTCCTAAATTCTACCTGGCAACTCTAATCGGAGGGGACTTCAGGGAATAAGTAGATAACACGATAGCTCTCAGTTTTTTCAAACACTAGATTTTTTGCTGGCATGCTTGGAGGGATCAAAAGACTCAAACCCACAGGAAACAAGCCAGCAATCATGACAACACAATCATAACTACAGCACGACAATGTCTTCAGGGTCCACAAGCCTTAGCAAGGAACCCGCTACTCCCTGGTTTGCCCCAAGTCATTGTGTTCCTGCCCTGAACACATCTCTTATGTAATCAAGGCAAAGTTCTTGAATGCTCCAGCAAACTCCCTTGCTTTCCTTGGCAATGGTTTGGTGGAACCTTGCCCTATGCCATCTAGATCTTAAATTAAGATGGACCTAAACTGTTTTGAAGCATAGAACCTCAATGTTCAATTTGACAGGGAAGAGCGTAATCATTTGTAAGAAAACTAATTTTTATATGTTGATCAAAACTTAGTGGCATATATGTAAATGTGGGTATTGCACCTCCTGCCCATAGCTGGCAGCCTTTGGCCAGCCTCAAGTTTAATAACTCATGGAGAAGAAAAGCTACTTAATCTGCATTCTGAGCTCTTTCTTGATATGCATTGACTTGACCCGCTTGACTATAAGCCCTCTACAAGAAGGGACAAGCTTTACAGCATCTTGAATAGAGAAAAACTGAAACGTAACCTTGAATTCAGGGCATTGCACTCTGAATCAATGTTGCACTTAATATGCTTTCTAGAAAATTGATTGTCCCCGCTTTGTGATCCAAGCTGTGGTCCACAGATCCACCTGTGTGACAAATGGGTCCCTGAGTATAGGATAGGGAGATGAAAAAAGAAAAAGAGAATTGGAGAAGCTCAGATTGGAAGCATTAACCATCAAAGCTTCATAGTTGGAGCCTACTCTGATATCTGATTGCTCTCTCTGTTGAGAGGGTGAGGAAGGCCTGATGGTCAGCTAGCTCAGTCTCAATGCCACTATTTCTTCCTCCTGGAAAATGATCGCTTGCAGGAATAGGTAACGTGGGAGAAAACATAGATGATACAATTCATTCGTGACTATGCTCCGAAACTTGTGAACACATTGAGAAGAGTCGAATTTCTTGCTTCTAGAAACCCATTCCAAGTAGAGCAGCCCCACAGGAATGCTGCCTCCCCTATAAGACTAAAAAGAGAATATTCGTCTGGGCGCGGTGGCTCACGCCTGTAATCCCAGCACTTTGAGAGGCCAAGGCAGACAGATCACCTGAGGTCAGGAGTTCGAAACCAGCCTGGCCAACATGGCGAAACCCCGTCTCTAATAAAAATACAAAACATTAGCCAGGCATGGTGGTGTGGCGCCTGTAGTCCCAGTACTTGGGAAGGCTGAGGCAGGAGAATCACTTGAACCCGGAGGCAGAGGTTGCAGTGAGCCGAGATCATGCCACTGCACTCCAGCCTGGACAACAGAGCAAGACTCCATCTCAAAAAAAAAAAAAAAGAGAGAGAATATTCATTTTGCTGGTGAAGAGGGGACATTTGGGGGCTGGGGACCTCCTCTTGGTAGATTCCTGACAAGTTGTGTAAGTCGTTAGGCCCAGGGGAGTTTAGAGAAGACCATGAGGTTTTTCATCTGCAGAATGGGTACACGATCACTTCTCTTCCTCTCGGTAACCCTTAACTAACATACTCACACCTAGGAAAATTTAGGTCCTAAAGTAACATCCTGTTTAGACAGCCACATAAGAATGGTCAGGCAGTGACATGATTTAGACATTTTTGCGCTGTGAGATATCCTGAATTCCTTAGGTTAACACATGGATAAACATGCAAAGGAAAAGACATCACATTTTTCAGATTTTACTCACAATCCTCAAAGCATAACGGTTCTGGAGGAAGCTGAGCATTCCTACTTGGGAAGGGAGGATAGGAATCAAGATTGATTGAAGTGAGTCATCCTAACTCCCCTGCTGAGCGGTTCCCATCCCCAGGAACTCTGCCTGTCTGCACGGATTCATTCCTCACACACTGTTGAGCATCTTGTGTGTGCCAGGTGCTGCAGATGAAAATATCACATTGTTTTGCAAGTGAGAAAACCAAGACTCAGAGAGTTCCCAAGATAACATAGCAAGTGATGCAGCTGAGATTTTAACCCAGGCAGTCTGGCCGCAGAGAAGCTGGAGTACTTAGCCATTATAGAAACTTCAACAACATCAAAACGCAGTTTCTGGGTCGGGCATGGTGGCTCATGCCTGTAACTCCAGCACTTTGGGAGGCCGAGATAGGTGGATCATGAGGTCAGATGATCGAGACCATCCTAGTCAACATGGTGAAACCCCATCTCTACTAAAATACAAAAAATTAAATTGCCAGGCGTGCTGGCGCACACCTATAGTCCCAGCTATAGGGGAGGCAGGGGAATTGCTTGAAACTGGGAGGCGGAGGTGGCAGTGAGCCGAGATCACGCCACGGCACTCCAGTCTGGTGACAGAGCGAGACTCCATCAAAAAAAAAAAAAAAAAGGCGGTCCCTTTTCTCGAGGAGATTATCATTAAGTGAGGAGAGCAGATAAATAAATCAATAATTAAGAAGAGACAGAATGGTAGTAGAGGTGAGTCATATAGGAAAGCCACAGGGGTACCACCAAGGGGACTTAAACCAGTGGCAGGTGGAAGTGAGCACAAGGTGAGTACAAGGAGGTTTCCTGAAACAATGAGTTTTGACAAACAAGGAAGGATCTTCCAGGGAAAAGAGAGGAAGAATTGTTTCCTTGCAGAGAGAAAATAGCAGATGCAACGTTTCTGATGCAGTAAGCAGCTTTAAGAAATCTGTAAAAATATCAGTGACTGGAGCAGAAGGTAGAAGTGGCCAAGAAGAGTAGCAAGAAGTGAGACAGAAGAAGCAGGCAGGGGTCAATAACAAACGGCCTTTTATACCACCTGAAAGTTGGATTTTATTCTGAAACTAACGGGATCCATTGAAGGATTTTTAACTAGAGGGCAAGGTAATCTAAAACTTTACCAAGTTCACTTGAGCGATATTATGGAAAATAGATTGGAGAGGCACGAGAGTAAGCTAAAAATACTCAAAAATATCTTCCATACCTGCTCCAGTCTGAGCCAATTGTTCTCCAGAGAAGATGCACGGCTTTCTTTGTCACCCTTCACTCTGTTGTCGTCCTACATTGGCTTTATCTTCCTCTTCCTGTCCACACCTTGCTGGAGTAGATTCTCATGTAAAAATACTAAGGAAATCTGCTTTATAGGTAAAATTTCTGAGTTCTTGCACATCTGAACTGCCTTTATTCTGCCCTCATTCTTGATAGATAATTTGACTGGGTATAGAATTCTTGGTTGAAGCTCCAAAAAAAAAAAAAAAAAAAAAAAAAAGGGAATATACTTAACCGAAGAGGTGAAAGAGTTCTACAAGGAAAACTGTGAAACACTGCTGAAAGAAATCACTGATGACACAAACAAATAAAAACACATCCCATACTCATGGATAGGTAGAATCAATATCGTGAAAATGACCATACTGCCAAAAGCAATCTACAGATTTGTGCAGTTCCCCTCAAAATACCATCATTGTTCTTCAAAGAACTAGAAAAAACAATCCTAAAATTCATCTGAAACCAAAAAAGAGCCCACATAGCCAAAGCAATATTAAGCAAGAAGAACAAATGTGAAGGCATCACATTACCTGACTTCAAATTATATTACAAGGCTATAGTCATCAAAACAGCATGGCACTTGTATTAAAATAGGCTTGTAGACCAATGGACAGAACCCATAAATCAAATCAAATACTTACAGCCAACTGATCTTCGACAAAGCATACAAAAACATAAATTGGGGAAAGGACACCCTCCCTATTCAATAAATGGTGCTGGGAAAACTGGCAAGCCACATGTAGAAGAATGAAACTGGATCCTCATGTATTATTTTATGCAAAAATCAACTCAAGATGGATCAAAGACTTAAATCTAAGACCTGAAACCATAAAAAATTATAGAAGATAACATTGGAAAAACTCTTCTAGACACTGGCTTAGGCAAATAATTCATAACTAAGACCCCAAAAACAAATTCGACAATAACAAAAATAAATAAATGGGACCTAATTAAATTCTATACCCAGTCAAAAATAAATAAATGGGGCCTAATTAAACTGAAAGTCTTCTGCACAGCAAAAGAGATAACCAGCAGAGTAAACAGACAACCCACAGAGTGGGAGAAATATTCATAAACTATGCATCCAAAAAAGGACTAATACCCAAAATCTATAAGGAGCTCAAACAAATCAGCAAGAAAAAGATAAATAATCCCATCAAAAAGTGGGCAAAGTACATGAATAGACAATTCTCAAAAGAAGACCCACAAACCTATGAAAAAGCACTCAACATCGCTAATTATCAGGGAAATGCAAACTTAAACCACAATGAGATACTACCTTACTCCTACAAGAATAGTTATAATTAAAAAGTCAAAAAATACTAGATGTTGGCACGGATGTGGTGAAAAGGGAACACTTCTACACTGCTCATGAGAATGTAAACTAGTACAACCACTATGGAAAACAGTATGGAAATTCCTTAAATAACTAAGAGTAGAACTACCATTCAACCCAGAAATCCTACTACTGGTGTCCACCCAAAAGAAAAGAAGTCATTATATTAAAAAGATACATGCACATGCATGTTTATAGTGGCACAATTCACAACTGCAAAGATATGAAACCAACCTAAGTGCCCATCAACTAACAAGTGAATAAAGAAAATATGTTGTATATATGCTACACTGTAATACTACTCAGTCATAAAAAGGAATGAAATAATGTCTTTTGCAGCAACTTGGATGGAGCTGGAGGCCATATTCTAAGTGAAGTAGCTCAAGAATGGAAAACCAAATATCACATGTTCTCATTTATAAGTGGGAGCTAAGCTATGAGGATGCAAAAGCATAAGAATGATATAACGAATACTGGCGACTCAAGGGGGAAAGAGTGTGAGGGGGGTGAGGGATAAAAGACTATATATCGGGTACAGTGTATACTGCTTGAGTGATGGGTGCACTAAAATTTCAGAAATTACCACTAAAGAACTTATCTATGTAACCAAAACCACCTGTAACCGAGAAACTATTGAAATTTTTTAAAAAAGAATTCTAGGTTGAAAAAAACATTTTCTCTCAGGACTTTGAAAGCATTGCTCCATTATCTTCTGGTGATCAGGTTCTCTTTCCTTTGCTCTCCCATTCATAAGAATTATCTTGTATTTCACATAATCTTGGGCATTACACTTCAGCGGTACTGACCTTCCTGTTGTTCCTTGAACATATCAGACTTTACCTACCTACCTCTTGCCTCTTCCTGAAATGTTCTTTCCCCAATCCCCTTGTGGCTGGCTTCATTTCATCCATCAGGTCTGAGCTCAAATGTTGGCTCTCAGAGAGGACTTTCTTTACCAACCTAGCTAAACTGGCAAACACTAGATGTGTAAAAATATTGAGTTAATTTAAAATAATTAATTCGTTCATTAAATCTAATTGGGCCAGGCACAGTAGCATGTAATCCCAGATACTCAGGAGGCTGAGGTGGGAGGATTGCTTGAGCCCAGGAGTTTGAAACCAGCCTGGGCAACATATTAAGATACACATCTCAAAAAAAAAAAAAAAAAAAATCTAATTGAGATTCTGCGGAATATTTCAAAAAGGAGTTAGTATTATTTGAACTGTGCCAAATTCACAATTTTATTTATTTTCATGCTATGCACATGGGAAAAAAATGAATCCCAAATGCCTACCTCACACTATACATGAAAAATAATTTAGGTGCCTTATAGATCTAAATGTAAAAGAAAAACTAATAAATATTCTAGAATAAGACATAAAATATCTTCATGATCTTATAGGATAGCAGATTCTTAAGCAGGACACGAAAAGCCTTAACCATGAAGACAAAACCTAATTAATTGGACTAGGTTAAAATGTAAAGCTTCTGTTCATCAAAAAACATCATGAAGTGAGTAAAAAGACAAATGAGAAAAGATATTTGCGATACACAATGCACAAATAACCCATTTTTAGAATATATAAAGAACGTTAATCATTAATAAGAAGGCAGACAATGAAGACATACCAACAGAAAAAAGGGCAAAATACTTGAACAAATACTACACAAAAAAAGATATCCAAGTGGCTGATAAAGATATGAACATAGTGCCCAATTTCACTATTCCTCAAAGAAATGCAACTTAAAAGCATAATATAATATCACTATACATTCACCAGAGTAGCAAAAATGAAAAAGACAAATGATTCAAATGCCAGCCAGTGTTCGGAGCTTCTAGGGCTCATATTCAGTGCTGGATATGTATACTTATCAATTTCCTTTGGAAATCATCTTTAAAGCTAAACATATCCATGCACTGTGACTTGGCAATTCCACTCCTGGAAAAATTCCCAATTACACATATATTTTCATCAAAAGGTATTTACCAAAAGAATGCTCACAGCAGAGCTATTAGTAACAGCCTAAAACAGGAGGCCAGGCATGGTGGCTCATGCCTGTAATCCCAGCACTTTGGGGAGCCAAGGCGGGTGGATCACCTGAGGTCGGGAGTTCGAGACCAGCCTGACCAACATGGAGAAACCCCATCTCTATTAAAAATACAAAATTAGCTGGGCGTGGTGGCACATGCCTGTAATCCCATCTACTCGGGAGGCTGAGGCAGGAAAATCACTTGAACCCAGGAGGCAGAGGTTGCAGTGAGCAGAGATCAAGCTATTGCACTCCAGCCTGGGCAATGAGAGCAAAACAAACACAGTCTCAAAAAAAAAAAAAAAAAACCACAACAGGAAACTACCCAAATATCTCTCAAAAGTAGAATGGATAAATTGTGGTATAGTATTAAAATGGAATACTATTTAGTATGAGAATAAATGAACTATTATATGCAACAACATGAATGCACCTCGTAAACATATACATAGTAAGAGAAGCAATATACAAAAGATTCTATATTCTGTCCCATTTATATAAAATTCAAAAATAGGCAAAAACAATCTATGGGTTTAAAGTTATTATCTTTGCTTTCTCTTGGAGTAGGTGGGTAGTGGGGGCTGAACAGAACTGAGAGAGGGCACCAGTGAGATTTCTGGGGCACTGGTAATGTTTTTCGTTTTTGATCTGGGTGCTGGTTACATGGATATATTCACTGTGTGAAAATTCATCAATCTATACATTTATGATTTGTGCATTTTTCTGTATATATGTTATAGTTCAATAGAAAGGTTGCCAAAAGATGATGTTGTGGGAATTAAATAGGATAAAAAATTAAGGAACCCTGTTCAGTGCATAGCAGATGACAAGTACTCATTAAATGTTAATTGTTAAATTTCCTTGTATAGTAATCATAGTGAGCCAAAGTGAGACTTTTTTTTTACCACTGCAAAAAGTAAATTTGAAAAACAGAATCATACCCATTAGGATGGCCGTTATTTGAAAAAAAAAAAACAAACAAACAGATAATAAGAAGTGTTGGCAAAGATGTGGAGAAATTGGAAACCTGTACATTGCTGATAGGAACGTAAAACGGTGCAGCCACTGTGGAAAATAGTATGGCAGTTCCTCAAACAATGAAACATGGAATTACCACATGATCCAGCAATTCCACTTCTAGATATATACCCAAAAGAATGAAAAGCAGGGACTTGAAGAGATATTTGTACACCAAATAGCAGCAATATTCACAATAGCTGTAAGGTAAAAACAACCCAATGTCCATCAACAGATGAATGTATAAACAAAATGTGGTATATCCACACAATTGAATAGTATTCAGCCTTAAACGCTGGGCATGGTGGCTCATGCCTGTGATAAATAAATAAATAAATAAATAAATAAATAAATAAATAAATAAATAAGCCGGGCATGGTGGCAGGTGCTCGTAGTCCCAGCTACTTGGAAGGCTGAGGCAAGAGAATGGCGTGAGCCCGGGAGGCGAAGCTTGCAGTGAGCTGAGATTGTGCCACTGCACTCCAGCCTGGATGACAGAGCGAGACTCTGTCTCAAAAACAAAAAACAAACAAAACAAAGGAAGGAAATTCTGACACATGCTACAACTTGGATGAACCTTGAAGACAGTATGCTAAGTGAAATAAGCCATACATAAAAGGACATTGACTAAAAAAATCTTTTCCACACTGCTCTGAAATATTACCTTTATCATAAATCAAGTGGCCTATATGTGTCAGTCCACTTCTAGACCCTCTATTCTATTCGTGCGTTCATCTGTTTTTGGTCTACAATACCATACTATCTTAGTTACTGTAGCTTCCAATAAGGCATGATATGCTGCAGTATAATCCTTCCAGCTCTGTTCTGCTTCAGGATTATCTTGGCTATTTGCATTTCTATGCATATTTTAGACTCCCACTGCTTGTCGATTTCCATTAAAACACATGCTGGGATTTTGAATGAAATTGCATTGAATTTATGAATCAATTTGATAAGAGTAAAGATGCTTTGAATTAGTAACTATCCCCATTACGGAGATGAGAAAACAGATTTGAAGAGATTATGTAACGTGCTTAAAGTCAGACAGTCAGGATTTGAACCCGACACTGCACTCTTCCATGTCTGACTTCAGAGCCTTCACATTGAACCATGCCTTCTAAGGATACTAAAATATCTCTACTACTACTGTCACTAATTGCCACCTGAGGACAGAAATTATGTCATCTACGTTTGTATCTACTTAGCTGCTAGACATTGCCCAGGACTAAGAAACTGTTCAATAAAGGCTCATTCAGGGCTGGGCGCGTGGCTCACGTCTGTAATCCCAGCACTTCGGAGGCCGAGGCGGGCGGATCACGAAGTCAGGAGATCGAGACCATCCTGGCTAACACGGTGAAACCCCGTCTCTACTAAAAATACAAAAAATTAGCCGGGCGTGGCGGTGGGTGCCTGTAGTCCCAGCTACTCGGGAGGCTGAGGCAGGAGAATGGCGTGAACACGGGAGGCGGAGCTTGCAGTGAGCCAAGATGGCGCCGCGGCACTCCAGCCTGGGCGACAGAACTAGACTCTGTCTCAAAAATAAATAAATAAGTGCTGATTCAGTGATCAATTAAATGGGTGGGTGAGTAAGGTAGAGAATCACTAGCTTCTGAGAACATAATGCCTTGCTGGCTGCCAGATGAATTTGCATTTGCCCCTCAGAGACAAATACCTAAATAAACAAACCAAACAGACTGGATGT
>NW_012103965.1:88731-99972 GCF_000951045.1 Mandrillus leucophaeus
TAAACCCGGGAGGCGGAGCTTGCAGTGAGCTGAGATCCGGCCACTGCACTCCAGCCTGGGCCACAGAGCGAGACTCCCTCTCAAAAAAAAAAAAAAAAACAAAACTAACATTAATTAAATTAAAATTTTGTTCTGTGACTTTTTTGTGTGTGTGTGTGATGGAGTCTCACCCTGTCACCCAGGCTGGAGTGCAGTGGTGTGATCTTGGCTCACTGCAACCTCCGCCTCCCGGTTTCAAATGATTCTCCTATCTCAGCCTCCCGAGTAACTGGGATTACAGATGTGTGCCACCATGCCCAGTTAATTTTTGTATTTTTAGTGGAGACGGGGTTTCACCATGTTGGCCAGGCTGGTCTCGAACTCCTTGTGATCTGCCCGCCTCGGCCTCCCAAAGTGCTCTGATTACAGCAGTGAGCCATTGTGCCCGTCCTGTTCTGTTACATTTTAACCCCTAACAGCCTAAGTCTTACCACCTAACTACTACTTGACTTCCTGTAGAACTCTCCAACTTGTTCTCTTTTTGATCCAACTACCATGACTAAATGGAATAATGTCTACAGTCCATGTGACCAACATCACTAGGTATAAGGGAAGTCTGTTGGGTTAGAACTGCCCCACATTTACTTCCCTTCCCTAATAGCATCCTCACTTCCTTTATTGGAATCACCTCTTCTGCACCAGGCATAGGTTGGTGGTTCTACTTACTCCTAGCTGAGAGGTGGGCGGGTGGCCTAAGCTTGATCAATCTGATGTTCTTTCTCTGGGATTGGAATCTTGAGCAAAGAGAAAATAAGCAGGGATTGGCTACAGCACCACACCACCCTGCCCCACATTGACCAGGCAGTTCCTCAAGAGGTTGGCTGCTGAGGTTTTCTAGCCATGCTCTCCAATCTCCTGATGATTCTTCGAGCCTCTGGGAGCCTTCCAGTATATTTATTTTTTGCTTAAAATTTTTTGCTACCAAAAGTTTCCTAACTGATACAGAATCTAATATCAGAAGCGGGATGTTGCAAGGCTAAGTGGAGGCATTTGAGTGAAAAGAAATAATTGATATCTGAGAATTTAGTAATTCTTTGTTAAGTTTCAGTAAATGGCTGGTTAAACCATTGCCTGGTAAGTCCTGAGAGTCAGACTATATGCTTCCTGAGGCTTTAACATCAAAGGATATTGTAAAAGAAAAAAAAAGTTTTGGATTTTGGAGTGTGCTGACTTCTTCAGTAAGGTCTTCCAAGAAAGAGATAAGATTAGACTGAAACCGTCAGGGGCGTTTGAACCAGAGCAACTCCATCTTGAACAGGAGCTGAGTAAAATAAGGCTGAGACCGACGGGGCTGCATTCCCAGGAGGTTGTGGCATTCTTAGTCACAGAATGAGATGCGAGGTCAGCACAAGATACAAGTCAAGAGAGCTGGCTGATAAAACATCATGTGGTAAGGAAGCCTGCCAAATCCCACCAAAACCAAGAGGATGACAAAAGTGACCTCTGGCCATCCTCGCTGCTCATTGTATGCTAATTATAATGCATCGGCATGCTAAAAGACACTCCCACCCGCACCTTGACAGTTTACAAATGCCATGGCAACGTCAAGAAGTTACCCTATACGGTCTACAAAGGGGAGAAACCCCCAGTTCTGGAAAGTGCCCACCCTTTCCTGAAAAACTCATGAATAATTCACCCTTATTTCACATATAATCAAGAAATAACCATAAAAACAGCCAACCAGCAGCTCACGCTGCTGCTCTGCCTATGGAGTGGCCATTCTTTATTCCTTTGCTTTCTTAATAAACTTGCTTTCACTGTATGCACTCACCCTGAATTCTTCCTTGCACAAGATCAAAAAACCCTCTCTTGGGGTTTGGATTGGGACTCATTTCCAGTAACAAAACTGGTCCATCTAAAAGCAAGAGACAAGAGAAAAGAACAGATTTGCTAAGAGTTGCCTTTTTTGCCAATGGCCTGCTGTTCCGCTTGTCCAGGAGTACAGGAAAAGCTCCTTTCTTCACCCTTAAAGTTGGCAAAAGAGCTCGGCATGGTGGCTTGTGCCTATAATCCCAGTACTTTGGGAAGCTAAGGCAGGTAGATAGTTGGAAGCCAGGAGTTCAAGACCAGCCTGGGCAACATAGTGAGAGTCTATCTCTACAAAAAAAAATTTTTTTTTAATTAGCTGGGCATGGTGACGTGTGTTTCCCCCTACTAGGGAGGCTGAGGTGGGAGGATCACTTGAGCGCAGAAGTTCAAGGCTGCAGGAGCTATGATCACACCGCTGCACTCCAACCTGAGTGACAGAGGGAGACCCCATGTAAAATACAATGCAATATAATATGAAACATGAAATGAGCAAAAGAAAGGCGGGAACATGGGAACCTAACAGGAAATAAGATTGAGGCCTGGGAGGCAGCCCTCCCAAGCACCTCCTATTATGCCTTGAACGAAGAAGTTAACACTGCCCTTGGGAAGATGCAGCAGGATGCAGCCTGAGACCAGCACACAACAGAGATTATTGCTCCGCTAGGACTGCGGGCCCAGGCTGCCTGGGGTTGAATCCCCGCTCTGCCACTTACAAGCAGGTTGCTTTATTGCTCCATGAATTGTTTTCCCAAATTGTGCATGGTAACAGTTTCCGTCTCACAGGGCTGCTTATCAAGATTAAGTGAGTTAATAATACATATAAAGGCTTTAGAACTGTGCCTGTCCCATAGTAAGCAATCAATACATGTTACTCATCATATTTTTGTTGTTATTATAAGGAATGAGTAGTCTGAGTCCTCTCCACCCACCATATTGTTTTGACTTTTCTCCAGTTGAGGCCAAGACAGAAGCATCAAATTGAAGGGATCAGGGGATAGCCAGGGCACTGGGCCCCATACTAGGAGGTTGATATTCCCAGGGAGGCTTTTGTTTCAAAGACTATGACGTGGTAAGATCTCTGGCTCTGGGTACTCTCCATGGCATCAGCCAGGAGCACATAGACCAGGACCTTGCTAACATTTTAAGGGTGTCATTTTGCCAAAGAATCCTCAAGCCTGGCCTATAACGGCCTAGGATGGCAATTTCCAGGCTTCCAAACTCACATCAACAGAGAGACAGCTGCTGAAACAGTGCCGCTCCCAGAAAGGGGTACCCCTCCTCAATGTGCATGTCACAGCGTCCCATGAAGGACAATCCACAGGAGAGATTTTCCCAGACAGACAAGCAGGGGCCCCTGAGGGCAACGGGCAGAGGGGAGTCTTGCAGAGGGCAGAGCTGGGGGAAGTCACTTATTTGCTCCCAGGAGACCATGTCCATGTGATTTCTGGCAGAGTCAGATATGGGCTATGGGCCAGTGACCACTGTGAGTTGTTTCCTATTCTTTCCTTTTCCAAAGGAGAGTTATTACTGCAATTTCCCTGTTCAGTCTCTATCACTGTCTACTGAGTGCTGGTTAAATTTACCATTTAACCTCAGTGGACCACAGGGAACCAATAAGAGCTCCACGTATGAGGATCACACATCACCCAGAGAACCAGAACTGGATAAAATTGTGGCTTGTCTCTTTGAAAAATTGTGGCTTGGCTCTTTGAGGGAAAGGGGTTGACTATGTTTGGTGTGGAGGGTGGAACTTTGTTAAGGCATGTTTATGGAGATAGATTTAAGTGTGGCTATTGGGCAGCTAGAGGGGGTAGACTGTACTGAACATATGTTGTTTTTGCAACCCGGTATCCACTCAGTCTTCTGACAAAATAACCTCTTCCAAATGTGCTTGGGTTGGCATCCCAGTCCTACACAAAAATCTAGGGATGGGCCTTAATTCTCTTAAGCTAGTTGATGTGCCCTATCCCCCATCTATATAAAGAAAGCCAATGAAATTTGATACGTGTGCTAAGTCTGGAAAAAGAAGTTTCTCACTCTTCTCTCCATCTGTCTGCAACAGAAGTTACTGGAAAGACACCTCTCTTCCCCTGGATGGCATTGTGTGAAGACGTGGGACTTGCAGTCACTGTGGACATTTCTGACCACAAAGACCCATGAAACTGGATGATGAAGCCAAATCTAATACCACAGAAGGCAGAGCAAGGAGAGCAGGAGAGGCTGGCCTTGGTGACATTGTTTGAATCTAGTCTTCTCTGAATCAGTCTCACCTTAGCCCTTCTCAATCACGTAAGTCAGAATATCCCCTCGTTTAAACCACAGCTTCTGTCACGGCATGAGGAGTTCTCATAGGTTCATTAGCACAATTGGTGCTTTTTATCTTTTAATAATAAAACACCTTATTTATCAAGAGCTTTATAGTTTACAAAACATTTGCATAGAGAGACCTCTTTTGATATTGTTACCTCCCAAATAGGCCAGGCAGACCTTGCGTTATTATCCTCCTTTTACTAGATGGGGAAACTGGGCTTGGAGAGTCTACTTTGCTCAGGGACACTCAGCCAGTAATTAGAAGGGCTAGAGCTTGAACTCAGGTCTTCTGACTTGAAGAAAAATTCTCATCTTGCAGTAGGTGTTGCACAGACCCATTGCAGAACACAGCTTCTGTTCTAAATTCTGCAGTGGAACAGGATAGTCCTGCACCCAACCCAACTGATGTTCTCTCCCCATCAAATTCTCAACAGTCTTGCCTGGATTTCAAGTCTGAAGCACCGGGACAATTGCTTCTGCAGGGGGAGAAAGGACTCTGAGATATCTCTGAGGCAGTCATGCAGGAGATCATTTTCCCTTGTGGTTTCATTGATTTTATGATGAGGGAGTCTGTGATCTTAGTTGGAAATATTTATGCTCTAAGGGGAGAGACTCAGGAGTCTCAGTCGTGTCTGTAGGCCACCCACCCCCAGAGACCTTCTTAATTTAGTGATTCCTCCTCTCCCGCCCCCCTTCCCCTGTCAGCCAGGCTTTACTCAGGGTGAGGTGGAGTGGGTGATGTATTTATGAGAGTGGAGTTCCAGAGCCCACGCGGAGGAGTAAATTACAAGTGAATGCACCTCCAGGATGGGGTGGCCTCCCTTGTCCTGGCGGCACTTCAAAGCTTCCTGAAAATTCCCCAAGGAAAACAGCCAGTCTCAGAGGAGCTCCCTTCAACCCTCTGATGGCTTTGTCAGACACCTGTCCTAGCGTCCTCCAAGATCTGCCAGCTCTAACTCACTTGTTTCCACACCTGCTCACACAGAGAGCAATGCCCATTTGCAGAAGGAGACACAGAGGTGGAGGGAGGCCCAGATTATAAAGTTAGAAGGCTCAGGGGCTAAATCCACCCTCCAGATCCCCTTCTGGAGTTCCATTTACCAGTGCTACCCTCCCTGAAGGGCCAGAACTGTGTCTCATCTGTCTTTAAATCTCCATCTCTAGCACAAACTATGGCCAACAGATGGGGCTCAATACATTTTTGTGGAAATCATGGGCAATTTTGACATCCTTTCTATTAAAGTCCAACATGAATTTCCCATTCCTTTAGGCCACAGAGAACAAAGACTTTAAGATGCTCATAGGCATTGGATAGTATCCCATCTGATTCCTCAGTAACTCTTCCAGGTACCAAAATAAAAACCATTTACATCAGTAAAATTGCTTTACAATTTACAAAGCCCGTTTACTTATATCCTGCCATTCATCTCTATAACCATGAGGCTGGCACAGGTTCACCCATCTCAGAGATGAGGAAACGAAGAGAGTTTGGGTAATTTGCCAGAAGTCACACAGCTGATAAATGACAAAGACAGGACTCACACCCAGGTTTTTTAATTCTAAGTCCAGGGTTATTTCCACTGCATCATAACAAGCAGTGCTTCTTGTTTTGTTTGCTGTTGTTGTTGTTTAGAGACAGAGTCTCGCACTGTTGCCTGGGCTGGATGGCGTACAATGGTGCGATCTTGGCTCACTGCAACCTCCACCTCCCAGGTTCACACGATTCTCCTGCCTCAGCCTCCCGAGTAGCTGAGATTACAGGCACACACCACCACATCTGGGTAATTTTTTGTATTTTTAGTAGAGATAGGGTTTCACCATGTTGGCCGGGCTGGTCTCAAACTCCTGACCTCATGATCTGCCCGCCTCGGCCTCCTGAAGTGCTGGGATTACAGGCGTGAGCCACTGTGCCCCGCCATAGTGTATTTTTATCGCCACCTTCTCACAGGCCCTGATGGGCTACTGGAGAAAGAGGAAGCTGAGTCTGGGGTGGGAAATCCCCAACTCCACCTGTGGCAATGGAGCAGGAAGATGAGGGTTGTCTCCAAGCTGCCTCCACTTCCTGTGCACCTACCGCAGGCCGGCTCCCTACACACACTGACCTGCTTCCAGGAGAGGATTTACAGAGAAGCTGAAGCTTCAAGCCCCTCCTGTGGTCCCGGTTAATGGGTGCCACCAATTGACTACACAGAACACCTGAAATACCCTGAGCTCAAAAATAAAAGAAACCTCAGAGAGGTTTTCCCAGATTTGACAACAATCCTAAAAATGTGCATGACATTATAAATAATGATTAGTGGCGCTGAATAATAAACTCCCAGTAATCAAAACCAACTTTTGATGAACCGTGCTATTAAAAGACTGAATTATCTTTCTCTTCTGGCTATGGACAATATTACAAAATCTTTGTCATTGTAGGGAGTGATCAAAGAGCATTCAGTCAAAACCTAGGAAAGAAAGTACTTCAATTTTGGGTTCGGGGAGTATGTGTGCAGATTTGTTACAAGGATATATCGTGTAATGCTGGGGTTTGGGCTTCTCTTGAACCCCACCCAAATAGTGAACGTAGTGCCCAATAGGTAGTTTTTCCACCCACCCCCCATCCTTCCTCCCTGATGTTGGAGTCCCCAGTGTCTATTGTTTCCATCATTACGTTCGTGCATACCCATTGTTTAACTCCCACTTACAAGTAAGAACACGCAGGATTTGGTTTTCTGTTTCTGCATTACTTCATCTAGGATTATGGCATCTAGCTGCATCCATGTCTCTGCAAAGATATGATTTCATCGAAAAGAAAGTATTTGAAAGAGCTTTGTTCAGGTAGTTAATTTTTTCTTGGATTCGTGATGTTTATGCTATTTGTTGGCTTTTCAAATGTATAATTTTTGTCAATTCTAATTATAAATAAATGCCTATTTTTTACCTAATTTAGTGTAATTTTCCATCCTGTTTCCTTAAAGAAAGTCCCATCAAATTGTAAAAGCCTCAGGTTCTCAAGTAAAAGCCTCAGGTTGGATCCAACCCTGTAAGGTCATCTCATTTAGATATTATTAGCATGATAACTCTATGAAAGAATTACTGTTATTATCTTCATTTTACAGATGAAGAAACTAAGGTTCGGAGATGATCATTTTGTCCTGATCCCACAAACTAGTAAGGAGCAAGTCTTGGTTTCAAACTCAGATGTGACCCACAGTCCAAGCTTTTCCTACTATGTGATTACTAGAACCAACCTTTGAGGAAATTCATTTGTGGTCCAGCCACTTAATGTTTTGGGAAACTGTGGTTTTAAAATATGTCCACAAATTATTTGGTACTCTTTCTTCCAAGAGGTCATCCCTAACTCTGCTCCCATCATGTGCAGGCTGGACTTAATGACTTGCTTTGAACAAATAGAATATGGAGGATGATGGCAAGAGATTGGATCTTGAAAGATGCTGGGGCTTCCTTCTAGTGCTCTCTTTCTTGGACTACTCTTTCCAGGTCATGCTAACTGTCATGTCACGAGGACACTCAGGCAGCCTATGGAGAGGTCCGCATGGTGAGGAACTGAGACCTCTGGCCAACAGCTTTGTGAGTTTACCATCTTGAATCTCCAACCCCGATCCAGCCTTCAGATGATTGTAGCCCAACCAACGTCATGATTGCAATCTCATGAGAGACCACCCATTGCAAACCTGCTCCTGGATTCCTGACCCTCAGATACTATGAGATAATAAATGTTTTTAGCTGCTAAGTTTGGGGGTAATTTGTTATCAGCAATAGATAATTAATACGGGAACTGCTTAATGTTGTTGTAATGGAGATACTGGCTGGGTGTTTCTGAAATGTTTACATGGGTGATTGATTGGGAGGGTGCGATTGGCTCCCTGCAAATCCATCACTACTGGAAAACAATTTCATACACATATTTTACCAAGGGTGGACCAATATTGTATTTTTTTCTGCATTTGCAAACATCCTCTCAACTAATCAGATTAGCTGTGGTGGTGCAGATATTCCAGCTGCTCGCCCATCACCAAAATGATCTCTTTACATTGAGGACCCAAGTGAAGATTAAGAGGGAAAATATCTCATTTTTTATTATGTCTCTCACTTGACGAAGGATTTGAAACTTTTTATAATATTACATCCTTTTAGTATATAAATAAGACAATGAGAAACGAAAGTCAAAAGCAGCAGAATGTTGAACAATCTGAAGATCAAGACTAAAGCAAAGTTGGAATGTGCTATGCAAGCTCCAGGTCCTCCACAGTTATTCAAAACGAGCCATTCATTTAGGCTCTGACCTTCCCAGAGGAAGCATAGGAAGCAAATTCCCACTGTCAGGGCCAGCTTCATGTGTCTGCAGCCAGTGCAGTTGCACAAGGCCCTGTACTCCAAAGGGCCCCATAGTTGGGGGTAATGCTCTGAGGTTGCCATTTTGAAATTCTTCAGTATTTTATCCTTGAATTTGTGTTTTGTAAGTGAAATCTGACATCCCAATGGAGCATATAACGGGGATTTGGAGCCTCTGCTCACAGTCTGTTCCTACTACTTGCTGCCTCTCACCTCCCTATCCCCCGGTGGGCTACGCATGCCCCGCCTCCTCTTCCCCTTCCTGCTCTACAACAGCCACCACCCTCCACCCAGGGAGGTACCAGCAGAGGGAGGCCAGCACCCTGCCATCACTCTCCGCCCTGCTGCAGGGACCTGGGCATAGAGGTGGGTAGAGTAAGAGTCAGGTGTGTGCCCCAGGGTGTCTTGGTGCAGGACAAGGTGGAAGCCGTCCCCACCTCTGGCTGGCGGTGCCCCACGTGTCTGAAAGGAATCCTCCCTACAGCTCTCAGGAAGGGAGAGGCTGAGGGATATTCTTTGCTGCTGTGGCCAGGCAGAGGCACTGGCAACGGGGTGAGGAGTGTGGCTGAGAGGCTCCATCCTAGCCATGCAGAGTGGCAGGTCACCTTTGGCTGCAAACTTGGCAGAGGCCTCGTGTCCACCCCAGATCCTGGTACCAAGCATGCCCCAGCACAGAGCTTGCAGTCCCCGGGGGTCACCTGTCCACCGTGGGTGGGGCAGCAAGTGCATGGAAAAGGGGCATTGACTTCCCAGGGCCCCACATTTTCATTTTGCACTGAGCCCACAAATTATTTGGCCAGCCTTGTCTGTTGTGCCGTAGGGAAGGAAGAAATCCAGTTCTGAGAGTTAAGGAAGTTTTTCCAGCCCACGTGTCTGAAAGGAATCCTCCCTACAGCTCTCAAGAAAGGAGAGGCTGAGGGATATTCTTTGCTGCTGTGGCCAGGCAGAGGCACTGGCACCGGCGTGAGGAGTGTGGCTGAGAGGCTCCATTCCAGCCACGCAGAATGGCCGGCTGCCCAGGAACCCACCCATGCAAGGAACTCTGCAGCCTCCAAATCCAACCCTGAAGCACCAAGCGTCTGCAGCCCCACTGAGCTCTCGCAGCAGCCCACGAGGTGCAGAACAGGCTGTGTTGCATTCTCTGTGACTGCAGACTCACTAGGCATTCAGTGAGCCAACTCCATGTGGTTTGAAAACGCCACCAAAATGTCATACAGGCTTGGCAGCTGGTCTGTGTGTCCTGGGGGGGGTCTCTATGCCAGGGGCTGCTCCTTTGCCTGGGAGCAAATCACAGTGTCCCACACAGGTAGGCTGACTTGGTGAAGGAGGGGACATAGGCCCACCCTGTGCAGGCAGCAGGGGTTTGTCATGGGGGTCTAGGGTCTGACCAAAATCAAGGGACTCTATGGGAAAGATGTGAAGACAGAGTTTACAGACTTGCCACGTGGACCTATTTGCAGCAGGCCCCTCCTCTCTGCCCTCCCATTGCCTCCTTGTCAAATGAGGCATTTCCAGGCAGGTGCATCTCACTCTACAGGGTCTTCAGGACCAGGCTTGCCAATCCTGAGCAGAGTACCGAATGCACTGGGAGGAATTCATGTCATATTTTGTTCCTAGATGGTGAGCTCTTCTGATTCCAAAGGAGTACACTTCCTTTTCCATCCAAAAAAAAAAATCTCCAAACGCTCCCTTGGGCCAAAAAGTCTACCGAGATGTGACCAGCATTTAGGGTTTGTCCGTGACATTTAGAGTATCTTTGTTTGTCAAGAACTGAGGGGTTTCAGTGCTAAAATGAGGCCACTCTCAGGCAAATAGGAGGGTTGGTCACCCAACTGCCCTTTAGGTAAGTGAGAAGCCAGGTAAATCCAGATTATGTTTTTCAATAAAAAATTAATGATCACATTTATCACTCACCTTCAGGAGGACATATCTTAATACGAAATAAAACTCTCTGTGCTGAATTTCCTCAGGAGAGCCCAGAGGTCTTTCACGATGATACAGTAAGGGAAAGGAAGGACAGAGATCTGTTTCCTAGACTTGGCCTCTTTCCCTTAAAGTTGAGTTTTATCTAGTAGGACCTGCAAATGATAACTCCTCAGAGAACTGTGCTTTTCTAGAAAGGCGAGTAAGGTGAGAGGTCAGTTGTTCTCTGTGTACACACACCTATGTGCGAGAAAACTGTTCAACCTAAAATGCTAGCAAGGGCCTCCTAGGAATACCCGCTTTTCAAAGTTTTGCACTATTCTTGAATATGAAAACTGCAAAATCAGCTGTGCAAAAAAAAAATAACTTTTTTTTTTTTTAAAGCTCTTAGCTTAAGTTCTACCAGGCGTCTCCATTGTATTGTGGTGGTAGAAGTTTGATCTTAGCCTATTCTTAGTCCCCATCTTTTCGTCAATGTTAATATCGAAGTTAGGAGGGGTCAGGAGAGGGAGTACTTCGTGTAATGGCAAGGTGCAAGGCAAGAAGGCGGGGGCGGTGGCGTCTCATGAGACCAGAAGCAAATATTTAGTGAGCACTTCCACGGTGCCAGGCACTAAGAGCTTCATCTGTGTTCCATCTTTTGTTATCTTAGATCAGTAGTGATCTGTATGATTTTTACCCACATTTTATAGATGACGCACAGAAAAGGTAAGGGGCTTACAAAAGGATTACATGGCTAGGAAGAGGCAGAGCTGAGGTTGAAAACCAAAGGCCTGATTCCAGAGGTAGCCCACCTAAGGTCATTCATTTAACAAATATTGA
>NW_012103965.1:101392-102505 GCF_000951045.1 Mandrillus leucophaeus
TTACCCATGTTTCAGGGTGAAGACAATGTTTTAGAAATGTATCTCTGTATCCGATTCAGCACATGACAGGGCCCAGCACACAGTAGGTATTCAGTACATGTTGATTTATTGTTTTTATGTTTTTTAGAGAAAGGGCCTCGCTCTGTCACCCAGACTGGAGTGCAGTGACGCTATCATAGCTCACTGCAGCCTCGGACTCCTTGACTCAAGCGATCCTCCCACCTCAGCCTCCCGAGTAGCTAGGAAAACAGGCACACACCACCACACCTGGCTAATTTTTAAAAGTTTTCTCTAGAGATGGGATCTCACTATGTTGCCCAGGCTTTGAATTTTAACTGAAGAAACAAACTGTTGTGTTTTGTTCTCTCTAACTAAAAATTCAGATTCAGACCTTTGATGTAATGAAATCACTTGACTCCTCCCCCACCCGCCCCTACCGCTTACAAAAGATTACATACCTTAGACTGTCAGAGCTGGAAGAGACCTGGGGGATCATCTGGTCTAACCTTAGTTTACAGAGAAGAATTACAAAACCCAGGAAGAGGAAAATGAACTGCTCATGGTTACTTAGTGGGTAAAAGAAGGACTTTATAAACCAACTGGTGGGAGTTTAATCACTTCCTTTGCAGGACTGAGAAACAGAGCTCATCCCTCCTTGTGCTCATGACTCATTGACAACATTTAATGAACACTCACCCCGTGCCATACTTAGGAGTGGGAAGACTGCAGGCCATAAGGCTAGAGCAGGGTTTAAATCTCAGTTCTACCCCTCGGCAGCTAACACCCTTGAATAAACCGAGCCTCATTATCCTCACTTATAAAACAGGGACAAATAATAAAGAGATGGAAGGAGTTTTGCGGGGAGTCAATGAACGGATGTGTTTGTGTTTCTAGCATATAGTAGCAATGTTTGTTTCCTTCCTCTCCACTCTGGTAGCAAGCCAAAGAAGTAGAAGATGGGCCGTTGTCCTTAAGGAGATTATGATCCTGTCTCTTTGCAAGATGAAGAAGTCTGAGCATGAGCTGAGCGGAAAGTCAAAGGACAGGGAGAGTTAACTGGGAATGCTTAATAGGAGAGGCAATTCTAGTTTTTTTTTTTTTTTTTTTTTTTTT
>NW_012103965.1:113285-114113 GCF_000951045.1 Mandrillus leucophaeus
GGATCACCTATTATCTGACCTAGGCTCACAGGATGGTGCCTAAAGAGAAAGGAATCCCTGCCTCAAGGAGCTTCCATTCCGGCCTCTTCACTGCACTGTTTCTTGCAGCAGCTGTGAGGCATCCACTCCCCATCCTGGTGCTGGGGCATTATTTCCTCCAGGCTGCTTTTTTCCTTGCTCTCATTCTAGGGGACTCTTCAAGCCCTATGACTCTCTTTTTACTTCCACTCTTCTCCTAGAAAGGTGGACATGCATTCTATCTGCACCGTTCTGGCTCAGACCTCTTCTACTTCCACCTGCTCACCAACTCAAAGCACTTCGAAACCCCAGGCACGTCCGCTCACTCATCATGCCCAGGGCCATTTCAGGCGGGCACATCGACCATGCACACAGGCCATTCCTGCTCTGGGGCCTGATCCCCAGAACTCTGAACATCTAGCTTGAATGGGGAACAGGGTGTCATAACTGCATTTGTCAGGAAGATCTACGCATGCCTCATTTCTTACTCTCCTCCTTCCCTGGTGGCGAGAAAACTGGTTCTAACTCACCCAGTTTTTTCTAGGTCCTGGGTCATCTCACAGCCATGGATTTTAAATTTCCAAACCCTAAAGCGTTCTCTGCTCGCTACAGAAAATCCCTTCCCGCCCACTCGGTGTGTGTGACTGATCCTAAGTAGCATAAGAGTCAAGCAGGGAATAAGAGAAAAGACAGGGGAATGAACCCACCAGTTAACACTGTGTAAGACCCCTTCACTTCAAACAGCTGCCTGTTATTATTTCTACAGTTTGGGCCCCATAGATAAACATGGTTCGTGCACTATTAACGTTC
>NW_012103965.1:115913-126933 GCF_000951045.1 Mandrillus leucophaeus
CTCGTGATCCACCCGTCTCGGCCTCCCAAAGTGCTGGGATTACAGGCTTGAGCCACCGCGCCCGGCCGCAATTCTAGTTTTAAAAGAGAGAAAGAAGATCGGTTGGCAGGGAGCATTAGAAAGATTTCCTAATGTGCTCTTCAGAGAGGCTTCCCCTGACCACCTGTGCAAAGTAGCCCCCATCACTCTCTGTCCCCTTGCCCAACATTCTATATGACAGCATTTACAACTCTGACACCCTTGCTTGTCTTTCTGTTTATCATCTGTACCCCCAACTAGAATGCATGCTCCAAAGAGCAGGGAATTCTTCATCTGCCATCTGCTTGGTGCTGTCACTCCTGTTTTAAACAATGTCTGGCATATCATAATTGCTTGAAAATGTTTGTCAAGTGAATATAGAGTGACAAATTACAACAGTAGCTGAGTGATCTTGGGAAGAAAGGAATGATTTGCCCGGGAAGAGTGTTTAAAATATGAAGGAATTAGTGAATGGTGCTCCAGTACTGAGGACTGGGATTTGACCATTTCCGATGGCAGAAAGGAGGCCTATTCTGTTGAGCTGGTGGAACAGCTTCCCTCCCTGGAAGGCCCACGTTCCCAACCTTTGGTCAGCTCTTTTCACTCCCATACCAACGTGAGCCGAGAGAGAGAACCACACCTCCTCAAGACGTGGGGTGCCTTTAGGTTAGCGCTTTACACGGGATCATCTGAAGTCATAAGGAATTCTCGAGCGTGTCTGACTTTGTCGAGTGTTAGTCCAGCTAAGTGTTAGAGAGATGGATGCTCACAGCCCACAAATAGCATGGTTGAATCACCAAGCATCTTGTTTGTGTTAGAGAGTGAGATAAACTCTAGGAGCCTTCACCCATAAAACTGTCTGCAGTATTGAAAACATGCTTCATAAAAACTCCCTGATGACCGGGAATGTATTCTTCTAACGTGGGATTGGCTGAAAACACTTTTGAAAACAAATTACTATGGGTTGTCCAGTTTTGCTCTTATGCAGTAGGGGGCGCTGTTGATACAAATTCCATCCGTACTACGCGGACTCCATTACACTAACCACAGGTGTTCCGTGTTCACAGCTTTACCCAGACACTATAGCCCTGGTTGTTAACACTGAAGAGTTAACAGGTGTGCCAGGAGAAGAACGTGGCTTACTCAAACTGTTTGAAGGATAGCATTTTCTTGGTTGGCATCCTATCAACTCTTAACTAGTTCTCTTCGTACAGAAACGTTTTCACCTTTTTCAATTCTTACCATATAACATTGACTTTTCTCCTAAAGAGATTATTTGTTGTTCATCCTAAGGATTAATGTTTGGTGTCCTGAGAATCAGTGTATTGGAGGAATGTCAAGATGTCTGAAACGAGGAAGCCCAAGTCCTGCCCACCAACTAGAAGAAAATTTAGACAAAGTCACGTTGAACCCAACTCTCTCAAGAGATGAACTTACTAGGGCTGCAAAGGTACTTGTCCGGAAAACCACTCTTGGGTTTCCCCATAAGCAATATAGTCATTTAGGGAGGAAAGCTGCCCCTATAGAAATCCCAAAGTGGGGTGCATGAGAGTTTCTGAATGCCAAATATTGTAGGGATATTCACCCACTTAGAGACTGGGCGATAGATTTGCATTTCTGGAAGCTCTGACCTTACAGAATAAGGGATGAATAAAGGGTACCCTGCACCAAGAAGACAAGATGCCTCCAATCCTTCACCCTGTTTTAAGCAACAAGCTTCCAAGGCTGACTGAGCTTTGCCAGATCCTGCTTTGGCCATCTTGGGATGACCAAATTACCACATGGGTGAAGAAAGTATGGAGAATTGGGGGGCTATGGAGATACTTTGACCTTTTCTGGAGTCTAGGACCTTCACCGTCCTTGACGGTGCTTCTATTCTAGTTCTTCTAGCAGAGGAGGGCAGTGTTCCTATGAAGTTCCTATGCTCCCTGTGGCTCAAGGCCTTTGAAACTGGGGATCCCGGCTGAAGGCTGACTCAGTGTCTCAGGACCCAGCAAGCCCCTCAGCTCCTTCAGCCTCCCTCCACGTAATGCCGTGGATGGAGGTGCCAGAGAGAGGCTGCAAAACAAAGGTGGCTTTCACCCAGAGCCAGCTGAGAGGTGATGACTGTGGTGGTGGGGTCTGCAGCCCTGAAGCAGGGTGCTGTCCTGTGACTCTGAGCTCAAAAATGTGTGAAATTTCTTTTTGCTGGGTATTCTACATCAAGCGGAACCTGTTCTCAGAGAAACATTCCATTTCACAGACCCTAATGGCTTTCCTCTGTGCTGATGCATTAATGAGGCTCCGGCTCATTCTAATCAGAAGGAAGCCATGCAGATAATTGCCTGAATTTTTAATTCAGGGTTATGATAGGGGAATCAAAGTCACACTGCAGTTGCTGAGGCTGCCTCTAGTTCCAGGCCATTGACTTTTGCAATTTTCTTTGATTTCCCCCTCCCTGTCTCTTTCTCCCCACTCCCACTCTCTCTCTCTCTCTCTCTCTCTCTCTCTCTCTCTCTCTTTCTCTCTGTCTCTCTCAGACTTGGTGGAGACTGACAGTCAGTTTCAGGTTGGGGTGGAGTAGAGAAATAGGGGCAGCCCTTGGGGTCTCCCACAGTCTTTCTTCCTCCTCCTCTTTTGCAATCCTTCCCCTCCCCCATGAAAGCGTGGATCCTGCCTGCACCTGTCACCCCAGGGCTGGTTCTGGGAGAGTGCCCTGCAACTGGCCTTCCCACTCAGGGTCTCCGTGCCCATAAGCAAGGACAGGAAATTTGCCCCAGGAGAGGATCTCCCTTGGCAATTTACTTCTCATTCCATCTCAGTTTTTAGGGCAGAGGAGAGAAACGATAAAGGGAAGGGAAAAAGAGATCAGGTGACCAGAGCAGCTCAGCATCTTCCAATTCCTTGCAAAGGCAATCTGTTCTCCTTTGGTGCTGAGACCAAGGGCGGGTGGGAAGTTGGAGGAACCTAAGCCTGAGGTCCTTCCTGAATTAACTTCTCCCCTGACATAATCATCACTGAGTGCTAGAACTTTAAAGAACTTACAGAACCCTGACAACTACAGGTGGTAGACAGAGGTAAATGCAAACTGGTTGTACGATAGGCCACTAACCCACAAATGAAAAAAAAGGACCCAGAGGCTGGTACAGAAAGAGGCTCCCTGACATTGGCCAGTTTGCCCAGAATGTCCAGAACTTTGGGGTGACACAGAATTTGCTAGGGTGAGAGTCGGCGGCCTTTATGGCTCAATTCCAACCAATAGTCACTTTCCAGGAGAGTGACTATTCTTGCAAGGGAAGTTTTCTTCTCCCAGTATGCTCCAGTGCTGGCTATAGCAACACCATCGGCACACGTTTACACTTTAAGCCGGCATTCAGCAGAGTGATTCTTTCCCTTCCAGATTGGTCTCTGAATCACTGGGCACCACACACTTGGCATCTAAGAGCAAAATGTATCTCCACATCTCTGACTCTGTATATCGGTTCAGGATTCTTACTTTCAAGAGAGAGAAGATAATTTTCACTGGGACTGAGCATCTCCTGGGTGCCACGGACGTTATATACCATCCTTTCATTTAACCATTACCAGTACCTTGTGAAGAAGAGATGACTGTCTCTACTTTACACTTCAGGAAACTTGGGTTCACCAAAAAGGAACAGAAATTTTATTGCCACCTGCACCTCACCTTCCAGGGAAAGTTTTGTTTTGTGGAACCCAGAAATCCCTTTCAAGGTGTGTTTCCAGGGCTTAGCAATGCTACCGATAATGCAGTCTTTCCAATTGCAGGCTACAGCTTTCAGAAATCAAAAGAGGCAGTTACCTTTATTATGCTGGTGGAATTTGACCTCCGCTGGGCTTTTGTTTCCTCAATAAAACACGGCCTCATATCTGAATAGCACCCCTCTCCCAAGAATGCCAAAGCAACCTCACAAACTCCACAGTCATCCACACGCTGACTCCTCGAGAACATCCCCAGCAGAACTATCATTTGACTCAGCAATCCCATCACTGGGTATCTACCCAAAGGAAAATAAATCGTTCTACCAAAAAGGCACAGGCACTTGCATGTTCATTGCCATGTTATTCACAATAGCAAAGACATGGAGTCAACTAGATGCCCATCCACGGTGGATTAGATAAAGCAAATGTGGTACATATACACCATAGACTACTATGCAGCAATAAAAAAGAGTGAAATCACGTCCTTTGCAGCAACATGGATGCAGCTGGAGGCCATTATCCCAAAGGAATTAATGCAGGAACAGAAAACCAAATACTACATGTTCTCACTTATAAGTGGGAGCTGACCACTGGGTACATACAGACACAAAGGTGGGAAAAATAGACACTGGGGACTCCAAAAGGGGAGAGGGAGGGAGGGAGGAAGGCAAGGGTTGAAAAACTACCTATTGGGTACTATGCTCACTACCTGGGTGATAGGATCATTCATACCCCAAACCTCGGTGTCACACAATATACCCAGACAACAAATCTGCACATATACCCCTGAATCTAAAATAAAAGTTGAAATTATTTTAAAAAAAAACAAAAAACAAAAAATAGTCCATCTCTTCTAGAACAGTGGACCTCATCATGGTGCTAGACTATTTTATGATAGCACAGAGTATCTCCAGGGATGTTTGCAAATCTCTGTTGAACTTTTAAAGCAAAATCAGTTACTATTTTTTTTTTCCATTTTTATTTTCATAGAGATGGAGTCTCACTTTGTTGTCCAGGTTGGTCTTGAACTCCTGGGCTCAAGTGATTCTCTTGTCTCAGCTTCCAAAAGTGCTGGGATTACAGGCGTGAGCCACTGTACCCAGCCAGGTTTCTATGTCTTTTAATTTTTTTTTTAAAGGCATGCGCTTTGGGACACCTTTAGGCAGAGTTAGGGTCTCATTTATTCGATCAGTGTATATTTAATGAGCACCAACTATGCACCAGATTGTTTCAGGCACTGAGTCCTGCCCTCTGAGGGAACATCACAGTTTAGTGGGATAGATGAATGCAGGCTGAGGGATACGGCAGAGGATGAGTGTTGAAAGGAAATCCTGAAATCAAGCTAACAACATGCTGTGTAAACTCCAACAAAATTGAGAGTAACAGTGAGCGCCCTTGTTCCTGAGCCCAGAGCATAGATCCATTCAGGGATGAAAAACCCCATTCTAAACTTTGGTCCCCTCCCACCTCAAAAGCCAACTTTCTCTTAGCTCTCTGGAGACCCAGTCTGCTCCCAGGTCCTGTGCATTCCAGCTCCAGCCCTGTGAACTTGGAGTTAATGATTAAACCATGCGGTGGTGCCGTGGCTGGAGGCCGAGGCTTCCTTGGGGTGAGCTGGGTGGCTCAGCCCTGGAAACTGCCAAGTCCCTGGCTCGGCTCCAGCCAGGGATAGGCTGGAGACAGATCCAGCCCCCACACCCACATGCAGCTCATTTTCAAAGTTGGCTGCAGTCTCAACAACCTCTAGTCACAGAACCTCCTGCTACAAACCTAAGGCACTGTGTGGTATAGTGGAAAATCGAATGTAAAAGGAAACGCAAGTCTTACGTGCAAATTCTGACCCTGCTACTAATTCACTGGGTGACCTTGGGGTAGTCTCCTCACCTTTTCTGGGTTTCAAGTTCCTCATCCGTAACGGAAGAATGTTGGACCAGAACGTGCCATGTTCTCTTACAATTCTGTGCATTTGCACATGCTGTTAAATTTGCCTGGTACACCCTTCCTATCCCTTTTGTCTTCTTACTCATCCTCTAAAGTGCAGCTGAGGGGTCGCCATCTTCAGAAAGCTTTCCCTGACCCTCTCCCAACAGGCTAAGCTAGATGCCCCTTCTTTTAGTCCCATAGCACTCTGTATTTCCTTTATCATAACACTTAGCCTACTGTTTTCACAGGCATATTTTGGAGATATTGTGGGTTCACTTCCAGACCACTGCAATAAAGCAAATATGGCAATACAGTGAGTCACACAAATGTTTTGGTTTCCCAGTGCATCTAAGAGTTATGGTCACACTGTACTGTCATCTATTAAGTGTACCATAGCATCACATCTTTTAACAAGTACATACCTTAATTTTAAGATACTTTGTTGCTTAAAAAAAAAAGGTACCAATCATCTGAGCCTTCAGTGAGTAGTAATCTTTTTGCTGGTAGAGGGTCTTGCTTCACTGTTGATGGCTGCTGACTGATCAGGGTGGTGGTTGCTGAAGATTGAGGTTGCCGCGGCAATTAAAAAAAATAATAAGACAATGAAGTTTGTGACATAGATGGACTTTTCCTTTTACAAAAGATTTCTCTGTAGCATGCAGCGCTTTTTGGTAGCATTTTGTCCACAATAGAAGTTCTTTCAGAACTGGAGTCAATTCTGTCAAATCCTGCCACCACTTTATCAACTAAGTTTATGTTATATTCTCAGTCCTTTGTTGTCATTTCAACAATGTTCACGGCATCTTCACCAGGAGTAGATTCCATCTCAAAAAACTACTTTCTTTGCTCATCTATAAGAACCAACTCCTCATCTGTCAAAGTTATATTATGAGCATCCAGGAGTATGATACAAAGGTGGAATAGACATTAATTTTGTGCATTCTTTGGTAATTTTTCTTTTTGTAACGACAAAGCTTTGCTACAGTTTTACGCATTTCATTCAAATCAGTGATCTGTGTTTGTATAATTTCTGAAACGTAATAGTGGATTATAAAAGTGTAACATCATAATTACATTTCTAACTAGAATTAGTATGTCTAGCTTTGTATCTTTGTGCCGTATTGTTTTAAGTTCTGTAATATATGTGCAGGATGTGCAGATTTGTTACATACATAAATGTGTGCCATGGTTGTTTGCTACACCTATCAACCCATCACCTAAGTATTAAGCCCTACGTGCATTAGCTATTTTTCCTGATACTCTCCCTCCCCCACCCCAACAGGCCCCAGTGTGTGTTGTTCCCCTCCCTGTGTCCATGTGTTCTCATTGCTCAGCTCCCACTCATAAGTGAAAATATGCAGTGTTTGGTTTTTTGTTCCTGTGTTAGTTTGCTGAGGACAATGGCTTCCAGCCCCATCCAAGTCACTGCAAAGGGCATGATCTCATTCCTTCTTATGGCTGCATAATATTCCATGGTGTATATGTACCACATTTTCTTTATCCAGTCTACCATTGGGTTGGTTACATGTCTTTGCTATTGTGAGTAGTGCTGCAATGGACATATGTGTGCATGTATCTTTGTCATAGAATGATTTATATTCCTTTGGGTACATACCAAGTAATGGGATTGCTGGGTCAAACGGCATTTCTGGTTCTAGGTCTTTGAGGAATTGCCATACTGTCTTCCACAATGGTTGAACTAATTTACATTTCCACCAACAGTGTAAAAGTGTTCCTACTTCTCCACAGCCTCGACAACATCTGCTGTTTCTTGACTTTTTAATAATCGCCATTCTGGCTGGTGTGAGATGGTATCTCATTGTGGTTTTGATTTATATTTCTCTAATGATCACTGATGTTGACCCTTTATTTTTATGTTTACAGTGTCTGTTCATGTCCTTTGCTCACTTGTTAATGGGGTTGTTTGGTTTTTTCTTGTAAACTTAAGCTCCTTGTAGATACTGAGTATTAGACCTTTGTCAGATGGATAGATTGCAAAAATTTTCTCCCATTCTACAGGTTGTCTGTTCACTCTGATGATAGTTTCTTTTGTTGTGCAGAAGCTCTTTAGTTTAATTAGATTTCATTTGTCCATTTTTGCTTAGACTCCCACACAATAATAGTGGGAGACTTTAACACCCCACTACCAATATTAGACAGATCATCAAGACAGAAAATTAACAAAAACATTCAGGACTTGAACTCAGCTCTGGATCAAGTGGACCTGACAGATATCTACAGAACTCTTCACCCAAAAACAACAGAATATACGTTCTTCTTGGCACCGCATGGCACTTACTATAAAATTGATCACATAATTGGAAGTAAAACACTCCTCAGCAAATGCAAGAGAGCTGAAATCATAACAAACAGTCTCTCAGACCACAACACAATCTAATTAGAACTCAAGATTAAGAAGCTCACTCAAAACCACACAACTGCATGGAAATTGAATAGCCTGCTCCTGAATGATTCCCGGGTAAATAATGAAATTAAGGCAGAAATCAAGAAGTTCTTGGAAGCCAATGAGAACAAAGAGACAACATGCCAGAATCTCTGTTCAGCTAAAGCAATGTTAACAGAGAAATGTATAACACTAAACACTATAACACAAAAAGCTAGAAAGATCTCAAATTGACAATCTAACATCACAACTAAAAGAACTAGAGAGCCAAGAGCAAACAAACCCCAAAGCTGGCAGAAGACAAGAAATAACCAAGATTAGAGCAGAACTGAGGGAGACAGAGATCCAGAAACCCTTCAAAAAAATCAACAAATCCAGGAACTGATTTTTTGAAGAGAGAGAGAGAGAAAAAAAAGACTGCTAGCTAGACTAATAAAGAAGAAAAGAGAGAAGAATCGAATAGACACAACAACAACAAAAAGATAAAGAGGATAACACCACTGACCCCACAGAAATACAACCATCAGATATATTAAAAACACCGCTATGCAAGTAAACTAGAAAATCTATAAGAAATGGATACGTTCCTGGACACATACACTCTCCCAAGACTGAATCAGGAAGAAGTTGAATCCCTGAATAGACCAATAACAAGTTCTGAAATTGAGGAACTAATTAATGGCCTAACTACCAAAAAAAGCCCAGGACCAGACAGATTTACACCTGAATTCTACCAGAGGTACAAAGAGGAGCTGGTACCATTTCTTCTGGAACTATGTCAAATGATTGAAAAGGAGGGACTCCTCCCTAACTTATTTTATGAGGTCAGTGTCATTCTGATACCAAAACCTGACAGAGATATGACAAAAAAAGAAAACTTCAGGCCAATATCCCTCATAAACATTGATGCAAAAATCCTCAATAAAATACTGGCAAGCCTAATCCAGCAGCACATCAAAAAGTTTATCCACCACGATCAAGTCAGCTTCATCCCTAGGATGCAAGGCTGGTTCAATATATGCAAATCAATAAACATAATTCATCATATAAACAAAACTAAAGGCAAAAACCACATGATTATCTCAATAGGCACAGAAAAGGCCTTCCATAAAATTCAACATCTCTTCATATTAAAAACTCTCAATAAACTACATATTGATGGAACATACATCAAGACAATAAGAGCCATTTATGACAAACCCACAGCCAATATCACACTGAATGGGCAAAAGTTGGAAGCATTCTCCTCGAAAACCAGTGCAAGACAAGGATGCCCTCTGTCACCACTCCTATTCGACATAGTATTGGGAGTTCTAGCCAGCGCAATCAGGCAAAACAAAGAAAGAAAGCATACTCAAATAGGAAGAGAGGAAGTCAAACTGTCTCTGTTTGCAGACGACATGATCCTATATCTAGAAAACCCCATCATCTCAGCCCAAAAGCTCTTAAGACGATAAGCAACTTCAGCAAAGTCTTAGGATAAAAAATCAATGTGCAAAAATCACAATCACTAGCATTCCTATACACCAACAATAAACAAGCAGACAGCCAAATCATGAATGAACTCTCATTCACAATTGCTACAAAGATAATAAAATACCTAAGAATACAGCTAACAAGGGAAGTGAAGGACCTCTTCAAGGAGAACTATAAACCACTGCTCAAGGAAATCAGAGAAGACACAAAGAAATGGAAAAACATTCCATGTTCATGGATAGGAAGAATCAATACTGTGAAAATGGCCATACTGCCCAAAGTAATTTACAGATTCAATGCTATTCCCATTAAATGACCATTGACATTCTTCACAGAATTAGAAAAAACTACATTTTATGCTGCATTTTAACACTTGGTATTACTTAGGTTATTTTGTTTTGGTTAAAATGTCTCAGGTAGAAAAAACAATCCAATTCATATTAAGACGACGTACAAAACTGTAAATAAAATGTGTACAGAGAATTGTCTTTTAGACAACTAGATTCGTCCTTTTATTTCTCCATCTCTATGAAAGAATGTGTACTTCTTATTGCAAGGCAGTCTCTACTGTGTCTTCTTTTGTGGCGTCTTCCATGTGAACAGCATAAGCTTGGAGCACTAGTTTGATTATTATGTTTATTACAATTTGTAATAAATTGAGAAGATAGTATCATATATATGGGGAAAAAAGCTATATCATGAGATTGCAGCAATTCAGTCGCATCTTCAGGCTCCACTGTTTTTTCAGAAGCAGGGAGGAGGGAACAGGCTCCATTTCTAATTCTGGTTCTCTTGCTATTTTTACCACATCTGCAGTGACTTCCCCCCACTGAAGTCATGCGTAAGGGTTGGAATCAACTTCTTCCAAATTCTTGTTAACGTCGACATCTTGACCCTGACCCATGAATCACGAATGTTCTTAATGACATCTAGAACAATGAATCCTTTCCAGAAGGTTTTCAATTTACTTTGCCCAGATCCATCAGAGAAATCACTATCTATGGCAGCTATAGCCTTATGAAATGTATTTCTTAAATAATAAGATTTGAGAGTCAAAATTACTCCTTGATCCATGGACTACAGAACGGATGTTGTATTAGCAGGTATGAAAACAGCATTCATCTCCTCATACATCTGCATTAGAGTTACTGGGCGACCAGGTGCATTGTCAATGAGCAGTAACATTTTGAAAGGAATCTTTTTTTCTGAGCAGTAGTTTTCAACAGTGGGCTTAAAATATTCAGTAAACCATGCCGTAAATAGATGTCCTGTCATCAGGCTTTGTTATTCCATTTCTAGAGCACACACAGAGTAGGTTTAATATATTTCTTTAAAGTCCTAGGAGTTTTGAAATAGTCAATGAGCTCGAATGCTCACGCCTGTAATCTCAGCACTTTGGGAGGCTGAGGCGGGTGGATCACGAGGTCAGGAGCTCAAGACCAGCCTGGCCAAGATGGTGAAACTCCGTCTCTGCTAAAAACTACAAAAAATTAGCCAGGC
>NW_012103965.1:127692-129221 GCF_000951045.1 Mandrillus leucophaeus
TAAGGGCCTTTCTCTGGCCCTGGCTAAGGCTTTGGCTTAAGGGAATATAGTGTCTGGTTTGATCTTCTATTCCCACCACTCAAGCTTTCTGCATATGAGCAATAAGGCTGTTTCCCTTTCTCATCATGCATCTGTCCACTGGAGTAGCGCTTCCCATTTGCTTCAAGAACTTTTCTTTGCCTTCACAACTCAGCTAACGGGTGCAAGAGGCCTAGTTTTCAGTCTAGCTCAGCTTTCACATGCCTTCCTCACTAAGCTTAAGCCTTTCTAGCTTTTGATTTAAAAAGAGATGTGCGACTCTTCCTTTCACTTGAACCCTTTGAGGCCACTGCAGGGATTATTAGTTGGCCTCATTTTAATCTATTGTGTCCCAGGGAATAGGGAGGCCCAAGGAGTGGGAGAGAGACGGGGGGACACCTGGTCGGTGGAGGAATCAGAAAACACATATTTATCGATTAAATTTGCTATCCTATATGGTGCGGTTTGTGGTACCCCAAAACAATGACAATAGTAACATCGAAGATCACTGATCACAGATCAACATGATATATATAATAATATGAAAAAGTTAGAAATATTGCAAGCATTACCCAAATGTGACTCTGAGACAAAAAATGAGTATATACTATTGGAAAATTGGCACCAATAGCGTTGCTCAATGCAGGGGTGCCAGAAATCATGCATTTGTAAAAAACCAAAACAAAAAAAAACTCAGTATATGAGAAGCACCATAGAATGAGGTATGCTTTGCTTAGCTTCATTCTCAGTCCTGCCCCACCTGCTATTGGACTATAAGCTTTTGAAGACAGAAGCTTTTGTTTATCTATTTTTGTATCCCCAGGGCACAGCATAGTACCTGGCATTAAGTGTGTGTTCAGAAATTTTAAGTTTCCTCCAATTAGAATCATTATGGTTAATGATATTTGTGAATTTACTTCTACCATTTTATTTTGTTTTCTTTTTATTTTTACTTCTTTTCTCCCTTCTCTTTTTTATTTTTTTTGCATTCTACCAATTGATCATATTATTTTTATTCGTTGGCTTAAAAGTTTTACATTCCATTTCTACTCTTTTAGTGGGAACCCTTAAATTTTTAATATAAATACTTATCCTAATTAGTCTAAAGATAATCAATATCTCTAATGATTTTTCCTAAAATATAAAACCATAGGACACTCTAATTTGCCCTTGTCAAATACCTACTATGTCCTGGTAATTTAGTTTCATCTTATTTTTAAACCCACCAAAATTACTCTTTTAACAAAATTTTATAGGCCAGGTACAGTGGTGCATGCCTATAATCCCAGCACTTAGAGAGGCCGAGGTGGGAGGACTGCTTGAGCCCAGGATTTTGAGACCAGCCTGGGCAACATAGGGAGACCCCATCTCTACAAAAAATTTTAAAAAATTAGCTAGGCTTGATGGCCCATGCCTCTTGTCCCAGCTACTCAGGAGGCTGAAGTAGGAGCACATCTCTATATATACATCTTGGGTGCCTGGGGTTCTGTTGCCCAGGCTGGAGTGCAGTG
>NW_012103965.1:130841-132654 GCF_000951045.1 Mandrillus leucophaeus
ATCTCCCGACCTCATGATCCACCCGCCTCGGCCTCCCGAAGTGCTGGGATTACAGGCGTGAGCCACCGTGCCCAGCCCAATCCTTTCTTTCTTGAAGACTGAGGAGGAGAAAGCAGCTAAACTGAGTGGAGTTTTACAAAATCCACAGGCCCTAAGTGCACGGTCAGAGGCAGAGCAGAGGACTGCACAGCAGAGCTACAGCAACCCTCAACCTTAGCATGGGGTGGGGGTACTTTCAGAGAAGGAGGGACCTCAACATTTGCCTAAATCAACCCCTTGGTTTCCAGGGAAACCAAGATCCAGCAAGAAGAAGAAAAGAGGACTGGTCTGCAAATACCCATAGGGTATTTTTTAATGCATTTAAAATACAGCAGTGGGCCAGGCATGGTGGCTCATGCCTATAATCCCAGCACTTTGGGAGGCCAAGGTGGGCAGATCACCTGAGGCCAGGAGTTCGAGACCAGCCTGACCAACATGGTGAAATCCTGTCTCTACTAAAAAGTACAAAAAATAGCCAGGCATGGTGGCAGGTACCTGTAATCCCAGTCACTCAGGAGGGTAAGGCAGGAGAATCTCTTGAACCAGGGAGGCAGAGGTTGCAGTGAGCCAAGATTGTGCCACGGCACCCCAGCCTGGGCAATAGAGCAAGACTCCTTATAAAAACTAATAATTAATTTAATTAAATACAGAAATTTTTTAAATTAAATCCCCTTGGCATATTTTCACAGAGAACTTCAGAACCGATGTTTGAAACCTCAAAAGCTGTAAACCATCAGGCACCAGGAACATGGCCGCCACAGCAGTGAGTCTCCACTGTGGAAGGCATCGGAATTTGGGGAATGAGTAGCGATTTGACCCCAAATTACACTGTGAGGTAATGACAGAATCAGTCCCCAAATTCAGATCAAGCAATTCTCAACTCAGTGCTCTCTCTACCCCACTCAAGAGATGTGCTAGGAAATGTAAAATATAAATGAAAAGACCATAGCACTGAACTTCACCCCCACACAAATAGGAAAATAGGATTTGTGCACTGAGGTTTACTGTTTGACCAAGTGAGCCAGTAGTTTCAATGTATTACAAAAGTCAAGATTAGAAAAACTTGTTTTTAATAGTTTAATGAATTCTATTAAACTATAGATAGTGATCTATAGAGAGAGGCAGTGATCAGAGGGAGAGGGTTAACCCTAAATGCCAGACTTAGGCAGAAATTCCATTTTAGGTTTTAAACCAGAAATACATTTGGGAAGATTCGTGTTTTAATATCAAATACTTGAGCCCTGCAGGAGCATATGCGCTAACAAACTCACAGATGGTAAATAGCTGTGAAAAAAAACCTCATAGATGGTAACTATGCCCAGCCTAATTTCCATTACTTCCATTCTGTCTTCAAATTTCTGGCTTCCAACATCAAAATTCCACAAACTGCAGCCTCCTGGTTCCTAAAAGAACCTACTTATTACTGACCTGAGTTACTAACATCACTAGTTGCACATCTTCTTTTGCTACTAGCTTTGGATCAAATACTAATTACATAGCCAATGATTGTGTGAATTCGTATCGGCTTTCTAGAAGGCAAATTGGCAATACATGTCAAAAGCCACAAAAATATCTATACCCTTCGGCTAAAAAATCCCACTCCTGGAACTTTTCCTCAGAAGAAAAGTCAAAAAAAGAAGAGACATTATAAAAGATGCCCATCATGGCATTATCGAGAACTACCCAACAATAAGGTCAACGACAGCGCATCTGTAAGAACAGCTACCGTTGGCTGAAGAAATTCTCTGCCAGGCCTCTACATGTTTTACTTCTT
>NW_012103965.1:135804-137141 GCF_000951045.1 Mandrillus leucophaeus
CGATTCTCCTGCCTCAACCTCCTGAGTAGCTGGGATTACAGGCACCTGCCACTACACCCAGCTAATTTTTGTATTTTTAGTAGAGATGGGATTTCGCCATGTTGGCCAGGCTGGTCTTGAACCCCTGACCTCAGGTGATCCACCTGCTTCGGCCTCTCAAAGTGCTGGGATTATAGACATGAGCCACCGTGCCCAGCATGTGCCCATTCTGCATTTCTAACAAGCTCCCAGATGATGCCAGTGCTGCTGGTCCACGGACCACGTTTGACCAGCAAGGGTCCAATACAACCAGACACTGTGTTAAGAACATACGCGATGTGGGGGTTGGAGACAGTGAGTTTAAAAAGAACAACAGAGTTTGAGAAAAGAATACCCAGACTCTTAAAGCTCAGCTTTAGTGGCTGCAGGAAAATACGCTACAGTTATGGTGAAGGTTTGCCTGTTCACACATATTATTCCAGGTGCACAGGAAAAGGAAGAACAAATTATTTCCCTGTGTGAACCACAGAAAAGGAGTCTTGATGTATTTCTTTACATGCCAGCCACTTCCCTCTTTAGTGACTAATGCCAGCATTTTTTTTTTTCCTGAGGTCTGAAGCAAAACTATGCCAAGCCCACCTCCTTAAGTCACGCCTCATTATGGTCAGGGGGAACCCCATCTTCTTACGTACCTACAAATGCCACTGCAGCATAACTACATCAGGTCATTTCATCAGATTACGCTGCACAGATGTCAGCCTCTCTGGTCCCTCTGAGCCCACCTGCTTTGGAGAAACCATCCCAGAAAGAGTGCAAATTCCTGAATTGTTGGTATGGTGTTGAAAGAGGGAGAAACTGCAATGATAGGGGCTGGCCATCTGCCTATAAATTTTCACACCTGTAGCTTATGTTGTTCTAGAGAGTGTCTACACTACACTTCTCTGATGCCACCAACCTGCTGCTTTTATTTTTAAAGAGGAAAAAAAAAAACCTATTCCAGGAATAATCTCATCTACATTTAATTATATTGCCCCGAGCACTTTTCTTTCACTGGCAATGAATGTGGCCTGTAAAGAGTGTCTAGGGCCCTCAGGCCATAGTCACTTCCTGCAAGAGAAACTGAGATGGGATCCCCCGAGCCTGCTTAGAGCTGAGTGGTGCCCAGGGTCTGCACTGCTCGCCAGTGGCATGGGCACACCAAAACTGACCCTGAACTCCCCAAAGAGTCCTTTGAAATAGGCTAGGAAAGAGAGCAAAAATGAAGAAGGACGTTTTCTGAAGGGGCCACTCAAATTCTGTTGACACAAAGGGCCCACCTCTCCAATTCTGTATATTCAAGCCTTTCTCTTTTTTTTTTT
>NW_012103965.1:141787-143645 GCF_000951045.1 Mandrillus leucophaeus
AAACCCCGTCTCTACTAAAAATACAAAAAAATTAGCTGGGTGTGGTGGCAGGTGCCTGTAGTCCCAGCTACTCGGAAGGCTGAGGCAGGAGAATGGCGTGAACCCGGGAGGCAGAGCTTGCAGTGAGCCGAGATTGCGCCACTGCACTCCAGCCTGGGAGACAGAGCAAGGCTCTGCCTCAAACAAAAAAAAAAAAATTTCATAAGCTCATGAAACACCCTCTTGACTATATCAGTTAGCGGTACAGTGCCCAGGATTCTGTCAGGCTCCAGAAAAGATGAAGCATTAGCAACCACACCCTGAGCACCCCAGCATTGTCCTAGAACCATGTCCTCAGCATTGTTCTAGGTCCGTCTCCTCGTAAAAAAAAACATGCATTGGGTGCTTACTGTATGCCTGTGCTTTGTGGAGCTCCTCCCATGTTAACTGTTTTCATCCCCATGTCCAATCCTATAATAGACATTATTGGCTTACAGGTGAGAAAACCAAGGCTTATTAAACCTGCAGTATAATTTTCGTTAAAAAGTGTGTAACAGCTGAAACATGATTACAGAGGGAAATAGTTGGGCTGGCATTTTTAAATGGGGTTTAAAAAAAAAACTTGTCCCGCTGAGATTCAAGTCCAGGTCTGCCTGACACCAATCGCTGCACTCTGCAACCTCTCACAACACCACACCACCCAAAGTCTGTTTCAGCCACTCCTTTCAACACCCTGCGTGATTCTAAGCACTGTCTCCTTTATATGGAGAACACGGTCCTCTACCTGCGTGATCTGAACTGAGTGAGAGTTCACCAGGCTTCCTGCCTTCTCAGTAAAAAGAAAAGTGTTCCACGATGGAAAGAACGTGGCCTTTGGCACGAGATGAATCCAGGTTTGCATCCTGACTTCCGCATTCAGTAACTTCAGTAAGTCACCGAGTGACTCTGAGTCTCCATTTTCTCATCTGCAGAATGGGAGCCCCCTTCTCAGTGACGAGGACTGGAGTCCAGCACAGAGCCTGGTGAGAGTGGGAGTATTTTCACGTGGTTTTCCATTGATTGTGGAGGGATCGCTGAGGTCCAGCTCTCCCCGCTCCGGTGAAGCTGCTGTGAGACAATCATTGGTTGTCAGAAGCGCTCTGTAAATAGTGAAGGATGAGCAAGAGGTTCAGTGGCCCCTCAGTGAAAAAACCTAATTATCCAGGATGTTCCTCCAGCTGCTACCTTTGCCATTTCCTTGCTCTCCTTCCAACTGATGCCACCAGACTTTGCCCAATTCATCCACCAGTGGGATGTCTCTTTCCTTTGATGAGACTATCCATTCCCCAATCTCCTAAGATGTTTATCTTCATCCTCATTGTGCCTAGTCATTGATTTTCCTGTTTTACCCCCCTTTCCAAGCTCACCAGATGCCCTGTGCCTCAACTGTTCCACACTGCTCTTTGCAATTTTCTAGTTGGCACACAGAAAATTCTAGTAGGGTGTGTGACACAAGGGCAGTGACCACATCCCCAGGCCCAAGTACCATGCCTACCATATGGGAGGTGTTCAATAAATGTATGATATGTGGGTGAATGAATGAACGAATAAATCATTAACAAGTAGTTTGTATGGCCTGAGTGGAGAGTGAGTTATCCAACAGGAGGTTCTCGCAGAGGACCTATTGCTGGCTGTCAGTAGAGACTCACAAGACAGGTCTGCCAGGCTCCCTGGGAGGCAGGGCGGATTACATGCAGCCTTTCTGTTACCTGTTTCATATATATCAAGCCTGTCCAACCCATGGCCCATGCGTCACATGTGGCCTGGGACAGCTTTGAATGAGGCCCAACACAAATTTGTAAATTTTCTTAAAACAGTATGAGATTTGCTTTTTTTTTTT
>NW_012103965.1:143695-159859 GCF_000951045.1 Mandrillus leucophaeus
CAATTTTCTAGTTGGCACACAGAAAATTCTAGTAGGGTGTGTGACACAAGGGCAGTGACCACATCCCCAGGCCCAAGTACCATGCCTACCATATGAGAGGTGTTCAATAAATGTATGATATGTGGGTGAATGAATGAATGAATGAATCATTAACAAGTAGTTTGTATGGCCTGAGTGGAGAGTGAGTTATCCAACAGGAGGTTCTCGCAGAGGACCTATTGCTGGCTGTGAGCAGAGACTCACAAGACAGGTCTGCCAGGCTCCCTGGGAAGCAGGGCGGATTACGTGCAGCCTTTCTGTTACCTGTTTCATATATATCAAGCCTGTCCAACCCATGGCCCATGCGTCACATGTGGCCTGGGACAGTTTTGAATGAGGCCCAACACAAATTTGTAAATTTTCTTAAAACAGTATGAGATTTGCTATTTTTTTTTTTTTTTGGCTCATCAGCTATCGTTAGTGTATTTTATATGTGGCCCAAAACAATTTTTATTCCAATGTGGCCCAGGCAAGCCAAAAGATTGGACATCCCGATATATATCATCTCATTTAATTCTCAAAAGAACCCTATCCATGCAAGTGGAAACCCCATCTTACAAAGAAGACTCACTCGCCCGGTTACCAGCAAGGTGGGGATTCTAACCCAGGTCTCTCTGACTCCAAATCCAATGTCGCTTCCTTATGCTGGGGGTTAAATGCATGGGCTCTGATGCCAGACAATTTGGGTTCATATCCTAATTTGCCTCTTACTAGCAGAGGGAACTATGACAATTCAAAGGACTCCCAAGTCCTGATTATCTTTTTTTTTTTCTTTTTTTGAGACGGTATCTCGCTCTGTCACCCAGGCTGGAGTGCAGTGGCATGATCTCGGCTCACTGCAACCTCCGCCTTCCAGGTTCACACCATTCTCCTGCCTCAGCCTCCTGAGAAGCTGTGACTACAGACGCCCGCCACCGCGCCCGGCTAATTTTTTTGTATTTTTAGTAGAGACGGAGTTTCACCGTGCTAGCCAGGATGGTCTCGATCTCCTGACCTCGTGATCTGCCCGCCTCAGCCTCCCAAAGTGCTGGGATTACAGACATGAGCCACTGTGCCCTGCCCCAAGTCCTGATTATCTTATCTGTAAAATGAGGATAATTGTATTTCTTACTTCAAGAGTTGCTGTGAGAGTTACATGCAATAATATAAGAAAAATATCACCAGCCAAGCGCACAGTAAGTCTTCAATAGCAGCAGCAACAGCAGCAACAATAGTAATAGTAGTAGTGGTGGTAGCGGTACTAGGAATGTATGAACAGTGGTAGGAGTGATAGTGGTAGGGGTGGTATTCATAATAGCAAGAGTGTAATTAATAGTAATTGTAGTGGCCAGATGCTGTGGTTCACACCTGTAATCCCAGAACTTTGGAAGGCCAAGGCAGGAGGATTGCTTGAGGGCAGGAGTTCAAGACCCCATTTCTGGAAAAAATTGTTAAAAATCGGTCAGGTGTGGTGGCATGCACCTGTAGTCCCAGCTATTTGGGGGCTGAGACAGGAGGATTACTTGAGCCCAGGAGTTCAAGGCTGCAGTGAGCTATGATTGCACCACTGCATTCCAGCCTGGGCAACAGAGCGAGACACCGACTCCTAAAAAAAAAAAAAAATAGTGGTATATTGGTGGTGGTGGTGGTATTAACAGTGGTAGTGGTAGTAGTAGTAGCGGTATTAATAGTGGGAATAATGGTAATAGTAGTGGCATTAATGGTGGTTGTAGTGATAACACTAGTGGTGGTAGTGGCAGTAGCAGTGGTGTTAATGGTGGTGGTCGTGACAGTAGCACTAGTCATGTAGTGGTAGTAATTGTGGTATTAATAGAGGTTGTAATGGTTGTGGTAGTAGTGATATTAACGGTGGCAGAAGTGGTGGTAGTAGTAGTAATAGTAGTGGTTGCAGAGTAGGGTATTAGTCGTGCTGGCAGGAATTGAGTGGTGGTAGTAAGTGGTAGTAGTACGGGGTGATTTTAAGGTTGACGTACCCTGAAGGCATGGTGGTAACTTGAGGATGTCAAGTGGGCTTGTTAAGTTACTTCCACTCTGGGAGACTGGGAGAGTATAGCAGTGGGAGAGGGATGCAATGGAAACCTATATTCTGGGGTTCCAGTTGTCCTTACGAGCAGGAGAGCTGCAATTCCCAGGCACAGCCACAAGGCGGGGGCAATGATTTGGCGCTCATGACATCGGAACATGCCCAGGAAAAAATAACCGGCTCAGGAGCTGGGAGCACCCTGAGGACCCCCGGAGACTCCCGGGAAATGAAGGAGAGTTGGCTGGTGGAGCTTCAGAGACAATTCAATCCTTGGGGTTTAAGACAGACATCAGCAGAGCAGGGTCCGCCACAGGAAAGCAGGAAGGGAAAGTGCAAAATGGGATGAGAGCAACAGGGGTGACCCCAAAACTGTGGTTCTCAATTTGTTTCCACCTGAGTGACAACGTTGGAACAGGGTGTGTGTGTGGCCCTCACTTCCAGGGGTGGGTGGACGCAAATGAGCCACAGATGACGAGCAGTTCCCCTTTCTCTCTCACTCATCAGGACCCTCTATTATGTGGTGGGTATCCGAGAGTTTGAGGACCACTGATTTGGACTGGAACGTGGTGGCCAGAGGATGCAGAGAGAAAGTTTAAAAGGTACAGACATCTTTCAAGGAGCCACCTACACACAGAGGACTAGAGTGGCTGAGGATGGGCTGTGGGTGTCAATGCTAAAAACATGGCTTTATGGTTAGGGTTTGCAAAAGGGGCCCAGATTCCAATTCTGGCTCTACACTTTCAGCTATGTGACCTTGGACAAGGAGATAATATTAGTACTGGTAGGTTTGTTGTCCAGAGTAAATGAGATGATATCTTTAAAGTGCTTAGCATGTGCCTGGTAGTAACTACAGTTAACTGCAAAAAAAAAGGGCAGCTATGATTATTACTATCATTATTGTTACGTGGGCTTGACAATGGAGAGAGATTACTTTTAAATCCTCTCTCTATAATCCCATCAATGTTACAGTGTCTTATACAGGAACTGGCTTGTATTTTGCTCAGGGTGTGTTATGTGTAATAGAACTGGCTTCCCAAGGAGATTTCAAGGCCCCTAAGGGTAAAGCTAGATGTCTCTTGACTTTTGGACAATTCCAATTATAACTCTGGACATAGAGTAGTTGGGTGATCAACATACTTGTCCGTTGGTCTGTTGTAAGATTGATAGCCTGTAAATTTTCCAGCATGGCACCTAACAAAGCAATGCAGTAATCATTTGCTAAGCACCAGCTGTATGCTGAGAACACTGGGATAGTCTAATTTGGGGAGATTGTCCTATGCATCCCTGTCTTCTCATTGCTAGGCTATGACTCTGTGGGAGCCCATTGAATCTCTCCTCTTCCCTCCACTCTGACCAAACTGACCCCACTTCTGGGCAGAAACACTGGCATGGAACAGAAGAGACAGTACTAGAAACTAACTTGGTTCAGTGAATTTAGGCATTTGTTTCTCAAGTTCACAAGACCATTTCCTGATGGACTAGACAAAATTGATATAAAGTTGCCGTGACACTGAAGGAAAGGAAGAGAGAAAGAACTGAAAGTCCTGCTTAAATAAACTCAAAGGAAGCCAACAGGGTAAAGGTCCACATTAAATATCTTCTCTGACTTCCTTGGCCTCGTTGCTCTTCTGCCTTATGGGTCTGTTTCCTCATCTGGAACATAAGGGTACAAAAGTAGTGGGTTGCCAAGGTCGTTTAAGGACCCTGGACATAGCTCTATGTGGAGGCTCACGGTGACAGAATTCTGGCTGCTTTTTAGTCACTAATTCCCTGTGTGGCCAGGGCCCCGGAGTCACTCATCCTCCACACCTTAGCTTCCCCAAGTGCACGTGACCTCCAAGTTTACCCTGGCTGACCTTTAAAAGCCATCCCAGCCGGGACACCGATGCTACTTCTAACGTTCTGCCCAGTTCTGCCTGCCCTGCTCTCACCCTTGACCACTGTTTGGAGTTTCAGTGGTGGGTGAGTTTCACTTCTTTTTCTTTCTCTCGATGGCAGGTAACTTTCGTGATGACATACTCCTCCAGAGACGATCTGGGACACAATTCTGATGGATGGAGGTGAACATGACTGTCCCTTGATACAAGGGGTAGAATTGATTTTGTTGCTGTTGTCCTTTGAGAATCACCACATGACTGTGTGTGGCTATTTCTTCAACTGCAAAATGAGAGAGCATGTTTCCTTTTTAGTCAGCAATATCACCCTTAAGGAAACCTTGAAGGGCAGTTCTATTATTAAGTATCTCAAGCACAAACTTTGATAAATGGCTTCTTTTTTTGCAAATTACAAATTGAATAGCCTTCTCTCCTCCTGTACTCCTACACTCTCTTCAACCCGGAACCACAGAGGCTCTTTCAAGGGCATTTACCCCTTTGAGATGGGGAAAGAGGTGCCATTAATGTGAACTTTCTCCTTCATCCTGATTCACCCTCCATTTCATTGCTGGCTGAAGGCCTCCTGTACAACCAGATGCATTTGAATAATTAATACTCAGCAAGTTGAATGGTTGACCTTCAACAGCTGTATGGCTCCTGAAACCGAGAGTGTTGTCTGTGAAGGCAGGGTCTCATGAAGCGGTCCAGGATGGCGCCTGAGGGAGGCTTCCTCATTAAACTCAAAGAATGTGGGATGAGAGCAGAAGCTGGCATGACTGCAGCCTCACCCAAGCCTCTGTGGAGAGCATCTTAGGTTGGAACTGGGCTTAAGTGAGAGTCAGTGATAAATGAGTGGCCATACCACACCTCAGAAGAGTGAACATGTGACTGAGATAAAAATGATCCGGTCTGCAGATTAGGAAGAGATGAGGCCCTAATACCTGTCAGGGGACAGGGAATGAATGTCCTTCACTGATCCATTCAAGAAACATGTATTGGGGCCAGGCGCAGTGGCTCACGCCTGTAATCCCAGCACTTTGGGAGGCCGAGGTGGGTGAATCACCTGAGGTCAGGAGTTCAAGACCAGCCTGGCCAACATGGCGAAACTCTGTCTCTACTAAAATACCAAAAAATTAGCCAGGCATGCTGGCGCACACCTGTAGTCCCAGCTACCCGGGAGGCTGAGGCAGGAGAGTCACTTGAACCTAGGAGGCAGGCGTTCCAATGAGGTAAGATGGCACCACTGCACTTCAGCCTGGGTGACAGAGTGAGACTCTGTAAAAAAAAAATATATATATATATTGAGACCTACCAAGTACCAGGCATTGTTTTAGACACTAGGGTTATATTAGCGAACGAACCAGAACCTCCCCTCCCAAAAAAGAAACCCTGCCTTTGTGGAGCTTACATCCTAGTTGGGGAGAGAGTTGACGAATAAAATGCATCATTTGCCAGATGGTGATAAGTGCTTAGAAGGAGAAAGGAGGCAGAGCGTGGGGCTGGAGAACATCGGGTAGGAGATGAGCTGCAGTTTTAATAAAGATGGGCAAAGGAAGCCTCCCTGAGGAGATGGCAGATTAGCACACATTTGTGGGAGCTGAGGAGTGGGCTCTGCAGCCATCTGGGGAAGAGGGTCCCAGGGCAGGAAAACTGCAAGTGCAAAGGCCCTGGGGCAGAAATGTGTCCTGATGTGTTCCAGGAAGAGCTAGGAGGCCCCATGGGGGGATTCAAGTCCATCTCATAGGGCTTTTCCTCCCAGTGAGACCGGAAACCATTCAAGCATTTATCAGCAGAGAAAGGCATGAGGTGGCTTCTGACTTAACAGGATTCCTCTGGCTACTGTGTGGAGAAGAGACTGTAGGGGGCAAGGGAAGATGCAGAGGGACCAAATGAGATGACAGGAAAGATGCCTGGCATGACTGAAAGGAGCCTGATGGAGGAACCAAGAAGTGGTCAGATCCTAGGTTCATGTTGAAGGAAGGTTGGCGGATTTGCTGAAGGAGTAGATACAGGTGTAAGGGAAAAGGACTAGTCCTTGGTTCTTGTTTTGGGGCCTGAGCAGCTAGAAAGATGAAATTGCCGTGTATGGAACTGAGACAGATTGCAAGAGAGTTGAGCAGGAAAATAAGCAGCAGCATATGAACAATGTAGGGAGGGGATGTGTGGCATGCCTGCCCCACCCAGGAGAGTTCAAGGAATCTTACCAAACCGTGTCAGCCGGGGCACCCTGCACAAGTGGTACTGCAGGGTGAGGGAACATTTTCTTGCGTCAGAGCACCTGGCCTCATTCAGGTCCCTCGTCTGCCACTCTCCAGTGAAGGGATTTGGGACACATCATTTAAGTAAGCTGTGCTTCAGTCTACCCATCTTCAAAATCCCGGAGAGGGTGTGTGTGTGCGTGTGTGTGTGTGCGTGTGTGTGTGTGTGAGAGAGAGAGAGAGAGAGAGAGAATATATATATAGCTTTGTAAAATGCAAAACGTTACACCCAGAGGCAGAGGTACAGTGAAATACTAGACTTTGGAACCAAAAGAGCTGCAACCCCTTCCTAGCTACATGATGTTGGGCAAGTTTCTTTTTTTTGGAGACAGAGTCTCACTCTGTCACCCAGGCTAGAGCACAGAGGCGTGATCTCGGCTCGCTGCAACCTCCGCCTCCTAGGCTCAAGCGATTCTCCTGCCTCAGCCTCGTGAGTAGCTGGGATTACAGGCATATGCCACTGTGCCCATCTTATTTTTGTTGATGGTGGTTTTTCTTTTTCTTTTTTTTTTTTTTTAGTAGAGACAGGGTTTTGCCATGTTGCCCAGGCTGGTCTCGAACTTCTGACCTCGGGTGATCCCCCTGCTTCAGCCTCCCAAAGTGCTGGGATTGTAAGCATGAGCCACCGTGCCCAGCCAATGTTGAGCGTTTCTTAATCTCTCAAAGTCTTGGTTTCCTCATGTGTAAAGTGGAGATAGCACTGCCTACCTTACAAGATTGTCATGAGGTTTTCAGAGATAAGGCTTTTAAAGCATCTAGCAGAGAGCTAGGTACATAGTAGGAGCCCGATATAGCTGTTACTACACATGAAATAATGGTTATTATAGGTGTATTTATTTGTGTGTTGGCCACCTGGGTGATCCCAAAGCCCGGCAACATAGATGATATTATTTTATCTTGTGATGTATCATCAATAAATGATTTATTATGTATTTGCCTGTGGCCACATATACTCTGTAACATTATGAGCTTCCAAGAAACTCCTAGGAGCTAAGAAATAATAATAGAGACTTAAATATCCAAAATCAAACTTTCTTGAGACAAGGGATCTCATTTTATATTTTTTTCTTTGTATCTTTTACTGTAGACCTGGTTCAATGACTACACTTGAAAGTTATTTAGTAGATAGATAGGATCAAAGAAAGGTAGCTTAGACATTCTTTTACTTAACCACTTTCATTTAAACCTAAGAAAACTAGAGCCCCGAGAGGGCCAGCGACTTGCCAGAGTGAACCAGCAAGTGAGTAGCTGATCTAGGGCTGGTATGAAGCTCGCCTGCCTCTTAGATCGATGGCTTTCCACTCTACTTCTCATCGCTGTGGAATGAATGAAACCAACCATGGTGAAATCAAGATCCTTTATTGACTTAGACCCTCTTTGATGGGCTCATCCAGTCTGACAAAGATTCAGAAGATTTGCTTGTAATTCCTTGTAATGACAATAGGATAAAGCAAAGGTTCTTGAATGGTTCCTTGAGCTTCTTGGATTTCTCTGGGGCCTGCAGTGTTTGCACGGGTCTAGACATTTTCCACCAAATCCCCCAGCAAATATTTGAAGGCCTTGATACAATGCCATACAAATAACCATATCTAAAGCTCTCCTTCGTAAACAGCCTGAGGTCCTTAGTCAGTCAGCGGTGATCGCAGAAAAAAACAAAACAAAACAAAACAAAACCAAAACTTGGCTCCTAGAAACAGTTTTTAAAAGGAAAACCTCAAAGGCAACCTAAGAAGTAACACATTTTTGTTGTGGTTAAAGTCACAATTGTTATTTAGACCATTCACTGACAGCTGGGAGAGGGGGGTGTGTGTGTATTTTAACAGCTTTTCAAAGATACAGAAGAAATTTCCTTAGCAAATGTTAGTTTTTAAAAGTAACCTTTAAACTTTAAAAAAACCTATGCCTCTTGTTCTGTTCCAAGTGTTGCATGTATAGCATTTAAATTTTAATAAGGGTTAGGGAAAAGACTTTGGAGTTAGATCAAATGCAGAAAAAAAATTGCTGTGGAATTTTGACGTGGTTCCTATAATAAGTTTCTTGTCATTGTCAGAGAAAAAAAGCAAGCACTCTCTCCTCACATGTTAGCAATCTGGCAATAGCACTAAAGATTTGTACAGGGAAATGCACACGAAATCTCAATAACAGTAGTTAGAGTTTACGACCAAAGCAGCCACAGCCAGACACCACAGATCAGAAAGTCCCAGGCCATCACCCAGCTGGACTACCTACTTGTCCCCACCCACTGCTTCCAACCTCCACAGTCTTCATAATTACTTCTGCACTACCTCCCAACCTTGTAAATTAACAATCTTATTTCCTAAAACCTTCTACTTTATTTATCCCCAGTAATCACAGGTTAATCAGATAAACTACCCTGTGGTCATCAATCAACAAGTTCTTTAGCAAAAGCAAGTAACAAAATAACCTAAATGTATTATTATTGATAATCATAGCAACTAACATTTCTGCTGCTTTATGACAATACTGTGCATTATCTAATTTAATCTTCATTCAAACTATGAATTTGTACTTACATTATCTCCATTTTTACCAAAGTAGAACCTAAATTCTACTAGTTAGAATTTAATACATACAAAAACTATGTATTTAAACTCTATTCTAGTTTAAATACATAAAGGGTCTTTAGCAATAATTGATAGAATCTGAGAATTATAAAAGTCTCTAAGAGATCTTTTTTGAGACAGAGTCTCACTCTGTCACCCAGGCTGGAGTGCAGTGGCGCAATCTCGGCTCACTGCAAGCTCCGCCTCCTGGGTTCACACCATTCTCCTGCCTCAGCCTCCCGAGTAGCTGGGACTACAGGTGCCTGCCACCACGCCCAGTTTTTTTTTTTTTTTTTTTTTTGTATTTTTAGTAGAAACAGGGTTTCACTGTGTTAGCCAGAATGGTCTCGATCTTCTGACCTCGTGATTCACCCGTCTCAGCCTCCCAAAGTGCTGGGATTACAGACGTGAGCCACCGCACTCAGTCAAGATCATATAATCTTAATGGAGTGTATTGCATGTTTTTTCTTGCCACTAATATTTGATTGGCAGTAATTCCTAAGCCATAAACAGGACCATACTACAAAAATGTTTGAAACTTTTTTCAGTTAATATATTGAGATATCATTAAATAAATAAGAATTAGAAAGTGTCAGCAACAATTGAGATTAAAGAAACTTGCACTTTCTCATTTTGCTTTAATTTTTTACAATGGCTGTACATTACCAAGAACTAAAAGAAAAAGTTATCTCCATTTTTAAAAGTTAAAAAGGATTACAGTACTTTATAGCAGAACATTGACACAAACCCATTGACATAAAAGTTTAGTCATTCACAGGGAGGGGGACATCCCACACCAGGGCCTGTTGGTGAGTTGGGGGCAAGGGGAGGGAGAGAATTAGGACAAATACCTAATGCATGCAGGGCTTAAAACCTAGAGGGCAGGCTGATGGGTGCAGCAAACCACCATGGCACATGTATACCTATGTAACAAACCTGCACGTTCTGCACGTTCTATCACAGAACTTAAAGTAAATTGTTTTAAAAAGTTCAGTTATTTATACCAACCTAGAGCTTTATGGTTTGCAAAGTACATTTAATCTTCACAATAACCCTGTAAGATATTTAATTTTCTGGGGAAGGAAACTGAGGCTGGGCATGGTGGCTGATGCCTGTAATCCCAACACTTTTGGAGGCTGAAGCAAGTGGATTGCTTGACCTCAAGAGTCTGAGACCAGTGTGGGCAACATGGTGAAACCCTGACTACACACAAAAAAACAAAAATTAGCCAGGCATGGTGGCTCCACGCCTGTAGTCCCAGCTACTTGGGGGGCTGAAGGGAGAGGATCGCTTGAGCCCAGGAGGTGGAGGTTGCAGTGAGCCGAGATTGTACTACTGCACTCCAGTCTGGGTGACAGAGTAAGACTCTGTCTCAAAAAAAAAAAAAAAAAGCGTGTATAGTGTGTGTGACTCAAGGTTATATATATCCATAAGGTAGAATTTGAACTCAGACCTCTGGACCCCGTGTGCTGCACATATTCCATGACCCTAAGACCTTCCTATAGTCACTTATCCATGTGTCCCAGGTCCTAAATGCTTTCTGGATTCTGCTCTGTCACCTGTACCTAGAAGTTTATATTATGAGTTTTCACTTCCAGGATCTACTATTTTGAAGAGGAGATCCACCGTGTAACAGCTGTTCCTTATCACTGGAAAGAAGAGAATAATGCTGCTGCTGCTGCTGCTGCTTCTGCTGCTTTTTTCAAAGGTTCTCACTCTGTTGCCCAGGATGGAGTGAAATGGCACTATCTCAGCTCACTGCGGCCTCAACCTCCCAGGCTCAAGCGATCCTCCTACTATAGCCTCCTGAGTAGCTGGGACTGTAAGTGAGCACCACTACAACAGGCTAATTTTTTTTTTATTTTTTGTGGAGAAGGGGCTCTCAATTGCTGCCCAGGCTGGTCTTGAAGTCCTTGGCTCAAGTGATCCGCCTGCCTTGGCCTCCCAAAGTGCTGGGATTATAGGCGTGAGCCACCTCACCTGGCCAATAACTCTTCTTAACTAGACCCTTGGGGGAAAATGATACATGCATCCTAGGCATGAGCATAGTGCCTGCTAAGAGGTTCTCCCTTTCCCTCTCCTCTTCTTGCTACAGACTTCCTTGAGCCCTGACTGCACACAGAGCCCACGTTATGGAAGAAACTTCCAGAGGCGCATAACTAGTCAGCCCTGACTACATGTTTCCTATGTGCCAACATCTTCCATTGTTTTCTTCATTAAGTCCCAGCAATAATATTATCCCACCTTTCAGATGAGGAAACTGAGCTTTAGAGAAATTAAATCGCTAGTGAATGGTCACAGTGAGTAAGAGGAGGAATGGAAATTCCAATCAGCCATCTGTTCCCACCACCCATATTCTTAAGTGCTCCTTTTGGCTCCCTTTGAAGAGTGTACAAGGGAGAAGAAGGAATCAGGGATCTGTTTTGGCTTTTAATAGCATATATGCATGTGTGCATGCACGTGTGTGTGTGTATCTGTGCAAGCAGGCAAAACAGTACAAAGGAAACAAATAAACTGAATAGCAATTACCTAGACAAAGAGAGGAGATTGGGAAGCAGGTGATAAACAGGGGAGAAAGCAGACTTTCTCTTTTTGCTTTAGTAAGTTTTGATTATTTGAATTTATCATAATGTCTATTCAATCTTTTTAAATTATGATAAATCCACACAGCATAACACCTGCTGTCTTGACCATTTTAAGTGTACAGTTCAATAGTATTTTAAGTACATTGTTATTATTGGGCAGCCATCAGCACCATCGGCTCCATAACCTTCATCTTGCAAAACTGAAACTCTGTACCCGTTAAATAATAACTCCCCATCCCTCACCTCCCAGCCCATGAAAACCACCATTCTACTTTCAGTCTCTATTAATTTGGCTACTCTAGATATCTCATATAAGTGGAATCATACAGTTTTCGTCTTTGTGTGTCTGACTTATTTCAGTAGCATAACGTTCTCAAGGTTCATCCCTGTTGAGACATGTGTCAGAATTTCCTTCCTGCTTTTTTTTTTTTTTTTTTTTGAGATGGAGGTGTGAGCCACCACACCTGGCCAGAATTTCCTTCCTCCTCAAGGTTGAATAATTTTCCATTGTATGTATATGTATATACATGTACATATACAATGTATATATGTATGTATATATAGTATACATTGTATGTATGTATATATAGTATACATACTATATATGTATGTGTATATATTGTATACATACTATGTATGTGTATATATTGTATACATACTATATATGTATATATACAATGGAAAATTATTTTGTCTACTGAGAGATGAATGAACAAATATATATATATATAAAATCTCTTAATAGACACTTGAGGCTGGGAGCAGTGGCTCACGCTTGTAATCCTCGCACTTTGGGAGGCAGAGGCGGGCGGATCACTTGAGGTCAGGAGTTCAAGACTAGCCTGAACAACACAGTGAAACTTTGTCTCTACTAAAAATACAAAAATTAGCCAGGCATGGTGGTGGGTGCCTGTAATTCCAGCTACTTAGGAGGCTGAAGCAGGAGAATCACTTGAACCTGGGAGGCGGAGGTTGCAGTGAGCCAAGATTGCACCATTGCACCCCAGCCTGGGCTACAAGAGTGAAACTCTGTCTCAAAAAAAAAAAAAAAAGAAAAAAAAAAAAGACACTTGAGTTGCTTCCACCTTTTGGCTAGTGTGAATAATTGTGCTATGAACATGGGTACACAAATATCTCTTCAAGTCCCTGCTTTCAGTTCCTTGGGGCCTATAACCAGAAATAAAATTGCTAGATTATATGGTGATATTGATTTGTTTTGTAACTAAAAGCCTTTTTTAAAAAGTGAATGCTCACATAGATTACAATATTCAATAACAAGACAAGGAAGACAGTAGTGAAAATGATGGCTTAGGGTCACTGCAGTTGTCAAGGGCTGTGAGCTTCCTGGGGGCAGGGGCCAGCTTTGCAGCTTCATACCCCACCCCACCACCCCATGCCCGACACATGCCTGTCTTCTTTAGGTGCTCAGTATGCTTGCACTCAATCCCATTGCCCTAAAGCAATGACTTCACCAGAGTAGCTGGTGACAGAGGCAAGTGACAAATCTTCCCAAAGGACACAAAAGGCCTACGTGGAGACAGTGCCCTGGTGACAGTGGAGGACAGGTCTTGATCACCTGCTCGCTCACTGTATGACCTTGGGCCCTTAACTTCTGGGGCCTCAGTCTCCTTGGTTCCATGAAGATCCTGTCCACCTTGCATTGTCACAGAATTACCATGAAAATTCACCATTTATTCCTTCACCTAAATATTGCATGCCTCCTGGTGCAGGGCTACATCAAATTTGAAAGTAAAAAATTTCATTCAAAAAACACCGCTTGTGTTTTTATGTTTGTGTTATTTGCATAGCATTTTTTCATTATTTTATTTTGTATTCCTTGATTCGTTCTACACTGAAGTGCCTTGTCTCATTCCTTTGTTTTTAACACAAGGGTCTAAAAAGAAAAAAGTGCTCGGGGTTCTTTAAGAGCTTGGAACATGACTTTCTTCTGATGGCCCCATAAACCAGATTATCTCCCATGCCCTACAGGCGAGAACTCCCGGGTCAGGAACTTCTGGGAAACGGTGCATTCTTCTGCTCTCTGAAAAACCTGTCAGCTCTTCTACTCCATAATGGTCATCTCCAGCTGCAAGGAGAAGTTAATGAGGTGTGCGGGACAGTGATGGGAAAAGGTCAGCCTCCACATCACTCCTGACACCACTGCCAAGTGAGGGCCACGAAGGGGAACTGGCCATCGGATAAGAGAGCTGGACCAGAAAGCAATCTCTATTGCATTAGCTGCTGGTTCTGAACGTGTGGAAAGAGGCCAAGGTCCAGCCCATGGACTGTGACGGAACATTCTTACAACACTGAGAGGTCTGAGCAAAGGCCGGCCAGACAGCAGAGGCACTGCCTCTGTCCAGTGGTGTCTTGGGGGTATTTTTTCCTTACTTTTTGCCTTTCTCTCTCCATCTCTCCCTCCCTCTCTCCCTCTCTCCTTGTCTCTCCCTCTCTCCTTGTCTCTCCCTCTCTCCTTGTCTCTCCCTCTCTCCCTCCCTTTCTCCCTCTCTCCTTCTCTCTCTCTCTCCCTCTCTCTCTCTCCCTCTCTCCTCCTCTCTCCCTCCCTTTCTCCCTCTCTCTCTCCGTTTCACTCTCTCTCCTCTTCTTACCTTCCTTCGTCTCTTTTCTTTCTTCATTTCTTTCTTTTGCTTTCCTTCTCTCCTTCCCTTTTATCCTGCTTTCCTTTTTTAAAAAAAAGCTTATTTCTTTTATTTCTTTTCTTCATTATCCCCCTTTTCTTTTCTTTCTTTCTGCCTTTCTCTCTCCTCCTATACCTCCAATCAATCTCCCCTTATTATTTTCCAAATTGTAAAAAATTCCTGAGAGGTGTCTGTCTTGTGACCTCTAGGCAAGTTTATCCAAAAATAAAATAGAAATTAGTACTTTTCTATTTTATGCACAAGCCGATATATTGAGGGTACAGGATGAAAATCTTGGATCTTATTTTTTTTATTTTTGAGTCGGAGTTTCGTTCTTGTTGTCCAGGCTGGAGTGCAATGGTGCGGTCTCAGCTCACTGCAACCTCCACCTCCTGGGTTCAAGCGATTCTCCTGCCTCAGCCACCCAAGTGGCTGGGATTACAGGCACCCGCCACCACATCCAGCTATTATTTATTTATTTATTTGGTATTGTTAGCAGAGACGTGGTTTCACCATTTTGGCCAGGCTGGTCTCGAACTCCTGACCTCAGATGATCCAACCACCTCAGCCTCCCAAAGTAATGGGATTACAGGTGTGAACCACCATGCCTGGCCTTATTTTTATATGTACGTTAACTCCATACTTTTATTCTTGTGTTAGTCTTACAATGAGCATAAAATATTAGTATGGTAGCACATGTAGTAAGTTAATTAATTCATTCATACAAATAGTGGAAATGAGGTGTTCAAACTTTTTTTTTAATTGAGAGAGTAACTTGGGAAAAATATTTTCACACAAATGCTTTAAAGAAAAGCCCTTTAAAAACTTAGCAACACTTCATTCAACTCATTCCTATGTATAGTCAGTGTCTTTGCAACTCAGAGGGGATTTCTGGGCATGCACTGGGCCTGTATGGTAGGGTGGGTGGAGCGCACGAACATCCCAAGAAGTCCGAGTTGATTTCCAGCCACATGTCACTTTTGAACCTCCTTCCCCAGGAAGATCCCTCACTTACAACAGTGTCCCTCACACTTCCTTTTCACTGTCCCCTGCCCTTTCATTTTTCTCGTTCATACATCCTCTTGTTCATACATCCTCTTGACTTGCTGTCTGCCCCTGGCTCTTGCTGGCAGGTGAGCTCTGGGAGGACAGGGGCTTTGTCTGTTTCATTCACGGCTGCATCACCAGTACCCGGAATAGGGCCTGACACAGACACATACTTGTTGAACAAACAAACCAACTTCTGCAAAGGTCCAAGTTACAAACCCAAACAAGGCTTGAGAACTCTGTTACAAACAGAGTTTTCTAATTCTGGTGGAATTAGAATTCTACTGTATTTTCTCTCTTCTTAATCATTAGTTTTCTGAAGGCTAATTTCATAGCAATTATGATGCTTAATTACATGGAGTTAAACACTTTCTGGCCGGGCGTAGTGGCTCACGCCTGTAATCCCAACACTTTGGGAGGCCAAGGCGGGCGGATCACGAGGTCAGGAGTTCGAGATCAGCCTGGCCAATGTGGTAAAACCCTGTCTCTACTAAAAATACAAATATTAGCTAGGTGTGGTGGCACTCACGTGTAGTCCAGGCTACTTGGGAGGCTGAAGCAGAAGAATCACTTGAACCCAGGAGGCGGAGGTTGCAGTGAGCCGAGATCGTGCCACAGCATTCCAGCCTGGGTGACAGAGGGAGACTCTGTCTCAAAAAAACAAAACAAAACAAAACAGAAACAAAAAAACACTTTCTAACTCCCTGGCCAGATTGAACTCCTTGAGAATAGAAATTGTATTTTTAGGCCAGGCTCAGTGGCTCACACCTATAATGCCAACACTTTGGGAGGCCGAGGCGGGTGTATCACCTGAGATCGGGAGTTTGAGACCAGCCTGTCTAACATGGAGAAACCCTGTCTCTACTAAAAATACAAAATTAGCCAGGCGTGAAGGCACATGCCTGTAATGCCAGCTATTCAGGAGGCTGAGGCAGGAGAATCGCTTGAACCCGGGAGTTGGAGGTTGCGGTGAGCCGAGACCGCGCCATTGCACTCCAGTCTGGGCAACAAGAGCAAAACTCCTTCTCAAAAAAAAAAAAAAAAAAAAAGAGAGAGAAATTGTGTCTTTAACATCTTTAAATCTCCAGTATTTTGCATATAGTAAATTCTGAATGGATGTTTGTTGAATGAATAA
>NW_012103965.1:160349-161869 GCF_000951045.1 Mandrillus leucophaeus
AAAAAAAAAAAAGCATATTTCCTGTGCTTTAGGAATTTACAATCCACTTAGGAAAGATACAACAATCATGTAATGCCTCAAGAACAGCTGTAAATGGTTTTAGACTTCCAACAAACACAAAACAATAGGTTAAAATATGGTAAAGTAAGTTCATCAGCTTGTCTGCCAGTACAGTCAGTGAATTACTGTGCCCTGTCACCACCTTAAGTCCTGGTGCTAAGGATCTGAGATTGATAAAAATTCAAGCCTGTCCTTGCGCAACTTCTGGTCTAGACACGTGATGAGGTCATTTCCACAACCTGAGCAAAGAGCCAGGACAGAAATCAGCACAGAGGGCACTGGGAACAGAAAGGAAGAATACAAAACCACAAAACCACGTGTTTCTCAACCTCAGCCCCACGGACTTTTTTTTTTTTAATTTTTAAAAATAGAGAAGGGGTCTCACTATGTTGCTCAGGCTGGTCTCGAACTCCTGGGCTCAAGAGATCCTCCTGCCTCAGCCTCTCAAAGTACTAGGATTACAGGCATGAGCCACCTCACTCTGCCCCATGGACATTTTAGACCAGATAATTCTTTGTTGTGGGAGGCTGTCCCATGCACTGTGGTATGTTTAGCCACATCCCTGGCTTCTACCCACTAGATGCCAGTAGCACCGCCCCTCTCAGCCATGACAACCAAAAACGTCTCTAGACATTAGGACCAACTACATAACTTGCAAGGCCCAGTGCAAAAAGAAAGTGTGGGACTCTTCATTCATAAAGCAGAGGGAAAGCGCCCCTGAAGATACTCAGATATAAAGCGTTTTCATTCCCTTGGGATAGGCACACTAGCAGGGTGAGTGCAAACCCTTGTAGGTGTCTGGTGACCCCACTCCATGACTCAGCACACACACGGAACCCACCAGCTGCCACGTCCCCGCTCTGACCAGCCACTGGGCCATGCATTTGCCCTTCCGAGGGCATGGAAGTCAAACCAGGTCTCTCTTCCCACAACTTGCTGCTCCAACCCATGGCAGATGGACAACCCCCAAGGGCATTACAACCATGGCACAAGGACACCCTTGGTTCAGAGGTGGGTAAAAAGCATGCCCCCCACGTAGCCTATTGCCTAATGCTCCATGGCACTGTCAGCCTGGGTCAGGGATGGCCACTGCCAAGCTCCACCCTGAGATGCTGTGCAACAAAAATACTCTATCTCAACCTCTCTCTGCCCACATGAAGACCCTAAGGACACAGAGGGCAGCAGTGGTTGCTGAGTGGGAGTGGGAAGAGAGAGGCCTGGCCAAGCCAGGGGCATCCGTGGATGGAGAGCTGGGGCCTGAAACCCACGCCGGAAAGGTAAGGAGGCAGTGGGAAGGGGGGACCACATGAACTGAGACTCTAAGCTCCCGGCATATGCCCTATTGTCCCATCAGCTTCACCTACAAAACAGAAAGTAAAAAACTATTAAGAATTGCAAGATGGCGGCCGGGCGCGGTGGCTCACGCCTGTAATCCCAGCACTTTGGGAGGCCGAGGCGGG
>NW_012103965.1:162137-182423 GCF_000951045.1 Mandrillus leucophaeus
AATTTCAAGATGGCAACTACAGGGCGTTAAACCCCAAGCACACTCATGAAGCTGACCCTACCAGATAGTACTAGAGCCCCCTAGGAGTTAAAACCATGCCCAAGTGAGACCCACTGATTGATAATTCAACCTAGGGTCAGGTGGGGCTTCTCAAAGGACTTGAGCTCTCAGCTGATCCCAGAAGGTTACGCGGTGGGGTGGGGGAGATGATTAGAAGGAACAGAGCTAGTCAGGAAAGCTTCCAGCCACTCATGAATTTTAAACCACATTTTCAGGGAAGTTGCAAAGTCTGGTTTGGCTGGAAGGAGCTCTTCCAGGTGGAGAGAGTGGCAGGTGAACAGGTATAGGAATGGAAATTAGCAAGTCGCTATAGGGGCTAATAGGGAGAATGGTTTGGCAGGGGAAGTGTGGGGAGAGGATGAATAAGAGAGGGGTCTTTCCACCTTACATAGATTATATCTGAACTTTCCTGTTGCCGCACTGTGGCTTCTGGTGAGTTGCTGAACTTCTAGGCCTCCTCCTGCATGTGGTGTGAGCTGTGACTCACTCTTCCTAAGGCCCTGGTGCGTGAAAGCTGAGGGGCACCCATCAGCAACCTTGAAGAGGCTCCTTCCACGGAGACCCTCATCTCCGCTCTGGTTTCTTTCCCTCTGTGCTGCCCCGCAACACCTTCACTCACCTCCTGTGGGCAAAGGCTCACTGGAGGGTCTCCATCAATGAGATCAATGAGCCTTCTGGTACCGTGTCTCTCTAAGTGTGTCACCTCGGGTAATCATCATCAAATAAGAGCTACTGAAAGCTTATTGACAGCCTCTCTTCTAATTGCTTTATATAGGCATTGACCATTTACTGTTTACAACCTCCCTGTGAGGTAAATGCTATCTCTATCCCCATTTTAAAGGTGGGAACGGTGAGCCCCACAGAGGTTTAGTGAATTGCCCATATACAGTAAGTGAGCTGTGAGTCCAAAATCTGAATCCTGGCAATTTGACTACAGAGTCTTCATATTGAACCATTTCACTCAGTTTTGTAAAATGGAGATAATAAGAGTAACCTGAGGCCGGGCACGATGGCTCACATCTGTAATCCGAGCAGTTTGGGAGGCAGAGGCAGGAAGATCACTTGAGGTCGGGAGTTCAAGATCAGCCTGGCTAACATGGTGAAACCTTGTCTCTACTAAAAACACAAAAATTAGCCAGGTATGGTGGCACGTGCCTGTAATCCCAGCTACTCAGGAGGCTGAGGCATGAGAATTGCTTGAACCCGGAAGCTGGAGTTTGCAGTGCACCAAGATCATGCCACTGCACTCCAGCCTGGGTGACAGACAGAGTGAGGTTCCATCTCAAAACAAAACAAAACAAAACAAAACAAAACAAAAAACAAAAACCAGCAACCTCAGATAATTTTAAGGATCAGATGAGATTAGTGTAAATCTTCACACAGTGATATAGGTACGTAACAAGTAGTCACTACTATTGTTATTGTCGTTACAAGCATTCTTTAAAAAAAAGTTAAATAATGGCTCATACGCCATTGAAAACTTTGAGATGCCTCATTGCCTAAGGAGAGAGGATGAGACCCCCCCCAGGCCTGGCATTCAATGTTTGCTCTTGACCAGCCCTGTCCTTACTTTCCAGTGTCATCGTTAGCAAGATTCCTCCATGGTCCAGGCAGCCCAACTTGCTCTCCTCCCCCGTCGCCTCATTACCTGCTTTCATGCTGGGCTCAGCTCTTCTTTCTGCTTGAAATGTTCTCTGGCTTCTCCTTGATGTCAACATTCTATGTGCTCTTTAAGGACCCTGAGCCGGCACAGAATTTTGTTGGTTCCCCTATTATTATTGACATTTGCTTCTATTTATTAATTGTGCCAAGGGGGTTTACATGTACTGTCTGGTCTGCCAATTTTTACACTGTCCTCCTTTTTACAGATAAGGAAACTGAAGTTCAGAGTGTCATCTTACCCAAAGTCACATCTGAAAAGCAGCAGAGACCGATTTCAACCCAGATCAGGCTGACTCCAAGCCCCATGCTGATTCCCTACGGCACCTGCCTCTTGACTGGTACAGAAAGCCAGGGAGAGCTGCATTTGAATCTCAACCCAATCTAAGCAAGAACAAGCTCTGTGCAACTCCAACAGTTTAAGCATCAGTTAGGAACACTAACAATAATAATACTGTCTCATGGGCAGTTATGAAGAGCAAATGAGATGCTTTGTGTAAAGCAATCAGCACAGTGCTATCATGAAGCCTGCTCCACTCCGTCTAGCAATAGAGGTGTGTGTCCATGTCTGTCCCTCCCTCTGGATAACCAACTCCTTTAGAGCAGGAAGTGAATCTGGTTGCTCCAGCAGTGCCAGACACTGACTGCATGCCCAGCACATAGCGGATGCTCCATAAATGTTTGCTGCATTGACTCAGCAGCCCTGCATGGCTCTTCACCCCCAGGCCTGGGAACACGGCATAGTCATCAGAGCACAAAAGGATACCTCGGTCATCCCTTAGTGTGAGGCTGAGTGGTAACTCTCATGCCCAAGGCACAGGTCATGGACAGCACTCCCGACCAGGCACAGTAGGGCAAGTGGAGGCAGAGTCCACCTCGCTCCTGCTCTGCAACCAGGACCTCTAGAATCAGAGAAGACTCGTCGGTGGGGAGAAACAGGATAACATCAAGTGGGCAGAGGTTCTTGACTCACAGACCGAACTCTTTCCTAGAACCCTTACCAGAGAGGAAGGAAAAAGCCTTTGCCTCACTCAAGCATGGCATCGGGGGTAGAAACTGGATGTCTTACTGTGTCTTCCTCTTAGGCCTGGTCCCTGTTCCTTGGCTGTGCTTTGTGCTGATCTTGTCATTATACAAACCCAATGTCATGGAGAAAACACTGGGTTCTAGATGCAGAAGTCTCAGGTGGTGATTCTGGCGCCTTTTGGGGGCCGTTTTTCCTCTGAGCCTCAGTTACGTCATCTGTGAAATGTGGGTAGTAATGCCTGCCTTGCCTTCTTTGCAGGACTCTTTTGAAGATCAAATAAAAGAGGAAAGCTCTTTGCACACCATAAAATACTGTACAAATAGCACAGTTCTTTACGTGCCAGGTCTCTCCCTTGACAGGAAAGACTTTGATCTCTCTCATCCTCTCCCCTCTCTGTCTCCTTTCTCCCTCTCTCTCTGCCTCTTTAAAGCAATCACAAGATTTTTCTGTGTGCTGAGACTTTTCAGGGTGCTTCTGTGTGTGCCCCCATCTGTTTCGGGGCTCGGAAGTTGTCAAAGTGCCACAAATGAGGCACATAACATGGGATCTAGAGGTCCTCTGTCCAAGTCCGGGGTTCTGCTCCTTAACCGTTTGTGGGTCCTTGGGCCAATTCTTACCCTCTTGGAACCTCCATTTCCTCATCATTAAAGCAGGGATGGAGGATATTGCCTACTTCACAGGCCTGTGAGGGAGGAAAAAGGGGAGAGTGGAGCTGGGGCACCTCAATAACACTTATTTAAATATCAATCTGAAAACAGTTTCCAGAAAATTCTAGGAAAGATTATTGCCTTTTTCCCGAAATACTGCAGCCTAGCCATGATCATTTATTCAGTAAATATTTATGGAACACCTGCTGTGTGCTGGGCCCACCATTTACTCCATAAACACTTATGGGGCACCTTCTTTGTGCTAGGCCCACTGCCAATCTCATTTTTCATGGATGTTGTGGTAAAAGAAAGAGGAGTAGATGGTTGCTCTGGAGCGAAGGCTATGGTAGGTGTAGTATTTATTAGTTTAATATCATACTAGGTAGCCAGTTTTTAATTTAATCTTTTACAAGCTACTGGGAATACCCTGTTTCTAAAAAATGACCCAGCAGAAGGATGTGGGTTGTTGAATCAAAATGAGAGAGAAATCTTCTTTACCTTTGGGAGTTTCCCTGGCAACGATCATCTAATAGCAGCATGTCTGGGAAATAAAAGCTCAGAGCCGAAAGGGATTTCTGGAAAGGAAGCTGATGGTGGGGACTGGTGGGATCTGGGATCTTCCTGTATCCATTTGTTATTTCCTCAGAGTGCTCCATGCAGAGTAGACACTCGGTAGTGTTTGTTACTGAACTCAGACCAGAAACTCTGTATTTCAAAGGAGGGGAGGGAGGACACAAGGGAGCCTCTGAGCCGTGTGCTGTGATCAAGCAAGTACTCCATGTGTTCCCAGCTCGTGCCAGCCCCACACAAGATGTTTTTCTGTGTTACTTCATTTAATTCTTCCAGTAACTTTATAAGGTATGAATTCCATTATTATCACTGTTTACCTTTGGTGATAATATAAGGCTGAAAGAAATTTAGTAACTTGCCCAAAGTTATGGCCACACACTCCCAGAAAGCAGGTGGCCCGTCTGACTCCAGAACTGATTCTCCCAGGGTCCTGTGCTGTATCTCTTGGGAAAGTCATTTATCCTCCCTGAATTTGCTTCCTTATCCCAAAGAGGAAGAAGTGAAAGGGGATGATTTTAAGGTCCCTTTTGGACATGTGGACTTCTAGTGGCATAAGTGCTTTATCCAGGGGTTGACAAACTGTGACACATGGGCCAAATGCAGCCAGCTAATTGTTTTTGTAAATAAGCTTTATTGGAACACAGCCACACATATTCATTTATGTATTGTCGATAAGAGCAGAGTTGAATAGTTGTAACAGAGACCGTCTGGCCCATAAAACCTAAAATGTTTACTATTTTGCCCTTTATAGAAAAAGTTTGCTGACTCCTGGACTATACTATGCTATAGACCTTAATGATGATTAACTATAATGACGAATAGGAAAAAATCTGGAGGACCAAACATCAACTGTAAACCGTTGAGGGGGATAAGAAGATTATTTACACTGTTTACCTTTTTTTTTTTTTTTTTTTAGATGGAGTCTTGCTCTGTGGCCCAGGCTGGAGTGCAGTGGCATGATCTTGGCTCACTGCAACCTCTGCCTCCTGAGTTCATACCAGTCTCCTGCCTCAGCCTCCCGAGTAGCTGGGACTACAGGCACCCGCCACCACACCTGCCTAATTTTGTATTTTTAGTAGAGTTGGGGTTTCACCATGTTAGCCAGGTGGTCTCAATCTCCTGACCTCGTGATCCGCCTGCCTCGGCCTCCCAAAGTGCTGGGATTACAGGCGTGAGCCACCGCGCCCGGCCCTATACTGTTTACATTTTATACTTGGAGTTGTTTATTTAATTTACTTTATACTAATTTATAACTTACATATGGCAACATGCACAAATCCCACACATGTAGCCTGGTGATGGATCCACCATCCCAACCAATATATAGAACCTTTTCTAGCACCCCAGAAACCTCTAGCACCATGGATTCGTTTTTCCACTTTTTAACTTTATATAAATGGAATCACGCAGTATAGATTCTTTTGTGTCTGGTAAAAGTAGTTATTTATTTATTTAGAGAATGGGGTCTCACTCTGTCACTCAGGCTGAAGTGCAGTGACACAGTCATAGTTCAATGGAACCAACCTCAGACTCCTGAGCTCAAGCGATCCTCCCACCTCAGCCTCCCGAGTAGCTAGGACTATGAGCACGCACTACCATGCCTGGCTACTTTTTTTATTTTTGTAGAGACAGGGTCTCACTATTTTGCCCCCGGCTGATCTTGAACTCCTGGGCTTAAGCTATCTTCCCACCTTGGCCTCCCAAAGCACTGGGATCACAGGTGTGTGCCACCACACCTGGCAAGTATTTAGTTTTAACAGTATTGTCCAGAGGCAATCACATGTTCATTTACTCAGTAAGCATTTTCTTGAGCATCTACCATGCATCGGCATCTCTCCAGGCACTGAGGAGTAAGACATGAGAAGATGCCTGCCCCTCATGGGGTTTGCTCTCTGTGGTGTATTTTTTCGTGGCTAGTCAAGGCTTCATGTCCACTACTACATAGAGGTCTGGCCTGAGCTCTTGGCCCATCTTCCCAAAGGCCTGCAAGTAGACACTCTAATAATTTAAGACCTTTTAGGAATTTCAAATTATAAAAAAAAAGTCGGAGGACCTAAATGGTTATCCAAACCAACCGGCCATTTTTCAAAGGTAGAATCAGAGACCCAGAGAAGGTGCTCACCAAAACTCCTGGGGAGATGAATCTCCCAGAAAGGGGTACTGTAGCCAGAAGAAGAACCTCAGGCTCTTTCCAGACCCTGAAGTCTAGAATGTTCTCCAGGTTGCAACACTGCTTTCTAACAAGAAGGCCCCTGACCTCCTGCAGAACAGCTTAGGATGGTATTTATGTTTTACTCTGGAGATGATTTTATTTTGAGGCCTTCTAGATACTCTGTGAACCAATCAGAAAGCCTGGGAGAGTGGAGTGGCAGGGGGTGGAAATGACCAGAATCTCTTCTGTAAACAAAGAAGTACAACCGTGAAAAGTAGGGGAAAGACTACATGCACAAATCAGAAAAATATCACTTGCGTTGCTAAGTTCCAAGGGAGATGAGTTCACAGAAACCACACGTGCCAATCTGTGGAATGACCAGTATGTTGCTCAGAACGCCTTCATAGAGTGATGAATCAACTAGATTTCAACTTATTTTATACCAGGGATTGCACCTCCCATAAAAAAAAGAAAAAAACCTTGGGATATGAACTGCAAATTCATCTAGTTTGAGTAGACAAAACTGATATGGTCTCTTCAAATTCAGTAGCTCTCAAAAACATGCTGGGACTATAAGAGCCTAAAGACATCAGTTGCCTCAGATCTCAGCGTGTTTTCAAGATGTGTCTCTTCTTTCTAAATACGTGAGAGCCCACCATATTCTAGGAATCTGTAGTTGCTAACTCACCTAATCTTCACACAGGCGCAGTAGAGTGTCATTATCATTTTGCACATAAGGAAACTAAAGATCAGAAAGATAATGTAACATGCCCGAAGTCACACAGTAGGTGAAGCAGATCTTGGGTTCAAGTTTAGTTCTGTTTGACTACTCCAAAGCCTGCCCTCTATTCTCTGCTGGGTATCCTCCACCTCTCCCCCCTTAGAATCCTCCTTTCAGCTTCTCATCTCTCAGAACAATGACAGCTAGAGACCTTCCCCTTTCATCCTAAAACCCTGCTCAAAAGTTCTGAGCCCCAATCTCAACCCTTCCTTTAATTTGCTGAGGTGGCTACAAGCAACCTGAGACTCTCCCATATCTTATTTTTCCATCTTTAAAATAGGGTTATTATATCAGTCCATCATCACTTTATTCTGTGTGAAGCATAAACAGATGTTATTTCAATCCTACTCCGTCTTCCTCTATTTGGGGGAAGTTTAACTGAAGAGTTTTATAGGATAGCTCACTTAGCATTTGTGACCTGCATTCTGAAAGATTATCTGCTGGTCTACTTTACACATCTCTTTCTAAATTCCCATATGAAGGGATTGGTGAAACTGTTTGAAGATCTACAGTATAGAACAATTACTTGATGAGCACTTATATCGCACAAAGTGGTATATTACAAGGTAGGTCTAGGAAGGAGCATTACAGGAAGTTGCTGGATGTGAATAGCCAGATTACCTGGAAAACATACCTGACACTCATAGGAAATGTGTCGTATCCTCTGTGTGAAATTTCCTGCACTTTCACGCAGTTACCTGGGGTATGGGGAAGAATGGGTTTGCTGACACCTGAATTCTGAGAGAGAATGAGACTTGGGAATCAGATGGGGCACACAGCAGCTGGAACTGCCAATCAAAGTTTTGTTGTTACAACGGAAATGATTGCTGTTTTTTAAATGGGTTTTTCCAGCTTAACACAGAAACTGATCTTCATTACACTTGATGCTTCTATCCTGATAGCGAGTGAGAGACAGAAAAAGAAATTGTTCTCCAGGAACATTTACTCTGAACACTTCATTATCCTTCTTGAGGCAAGCTGGACAGGTAGAGAATGTTCTTCCAGTGGGCAGAATTATGAGAGGCAAAGATTTGCCACCTATTACAACAAACTAGAGGGAAAAAAAAGGTGAAATGAAAAGCCAACATTTTTATGAAGTTATGACTCCCTCTGGCAACCTGAGGAGTAACGGGTTTCTGGAGGCTGAAGGATGGAGATGTTCCTGAATTTGGGGTTTGCTTGTCTCAGGCAAAGAGGGACTGAGATCAGTGTAAACCCTCCCCAGGCTCCATGCACTTAACCATCCCTTCTTTCTGGCTCTCAGCACAAGTGGCCCAGGCACCTGTAGCAGACCCTGTATTTAAGAGGCATCCTAGCTCCTTAACAGCCTGACTTGATAAATTACACCATCAGCCCTCGCACACCTAAGAGATTAGATCCTGCCCCTAGGCAGATGAGAGCTGCTAGACCCTTCCTCCTCCTGCTGAAATTCCTCTCTATCCCTAACCTAACCTTACTTCCTCCTAGTTATCTTTCAAGGGTGGGAGAGGAAGGAAAATGTGCTTAGAAACTCTTTTGCAATGTTTCTGCTGATTCTGAAACCTTAGTCCTCCAATCCCTCCAATCCCAGCACTGTATCACCAATTCTGAAAACCCTAAGTTTCCAGAGAAACTCAATTTTACTACTGGGAACTGGCTTCCCATCTTCCCAGACCAGAAAGTGTTGAACTTTATTATTAGACCAAGAGGTTGCACAAGTGGTCTCACTCAATATACACCCCCCCAAATAAAAGGTATCAGTGGTATCCCCTTTTTGCAGATGAGGAAACTGAGGCTCCCAGAAGGGAAGCGTTATGGTTCTCCCCAGAAGCCTTAGGTCTGTGTATGGTGGAAGCAAAGAATTCCCTTCCCCTGTTCTTCTGCAGGTCAGGTCCTAGCTTGCAGGTTTGGGCGCAGCCCTCCCCTCCTGCCGGTCTCCCGGGGAGAAGCAGGTGAAACTCCAATAGTGCTGCCAGGCCTATGGCTTCCTACCTGGCCCAGGCCAGACTGGAAAAAAAAAACAAAAAACAAACAAACAAAAAAACTTCTTTCCCTCAATAGCTCTGTCGACACCTTCTCTACTAGGAGTGCAAGATTCCTGCCACTGCTGCAGAGACCTCGTCTGCAGAGCTCGTCCCCCATCCAGGGAACCACAGATGTTCTGGAACTGCGAATAAACCAGAAATGAGTGAGCCGGGGGGACACTCGGCTGCAAGTGTCCATCCAGCTGCAGGTCAAGCTTTGCTTTCACTGCCTCACCATCCTAGTGCCTCACCATTCTGCCTCACCATCCTCCCCCAAGGCGAAGACGCCTTGACATCGGGTTTAAACAGGAGAGTGAGGAGCCCCAGGGGTCCAGCTCCCCAGTGGCGTTGTCAGGCTGGGCGCCGGTGCAGCCCGGCTGCTGGGGGAGCTTCACTTTGGCTACTCTCTCTGCCCATAAAGTAGTCTCTTTCCAAGAGTCCTCCCGGACTCCTTCACCCTCGTCTACGCTCTCTGGCGGGCAGCTCTGCAAACCCAAACCGCCAGACCGGGCCAGGGAGGTTCTGGGGCCTGGAGAGCAGTAACCAAAGTGGAAATAAATGGAGTCCCTCCAGGGCGCGCTCACCCCACCTAAGGCGGCCTCACCTCCCCGCTGGCCTCGGCGCCCCTTCCTAAGTGGTCAGTTTCTCTTCCGCCCTGCGGGCTCTCCTGGCCCACCACCTGCGTCGGCTGGGACGCATCCAGGGTCTCTACTCTTCGTTTCCTCCTGTGTCCCCTTCTTCCACGAGCACCCCAGCTTCCTCCGGCTCTCACCTGAACGCCGAAGCGTAGTGTCTTCTCTCTGGACTAAAGCGGAACTGAGAACCGGTGGAAAAGCCCCGCGCCTAGGCTGCAAGGCACTGGCTTAACAAGTCCAGAGGTTAGCTGAAGTTTGGCTGATAAGCAGAACCAGTAAAAGAAGGTCTCCAGCCCCCCAGCGTGAGTAGAATGGACCCTGGCAAAGCCCCGCTCCCGGCCCGGGTCTTCTGTTCTCCAGGTCTGCCCCTCCGGCTCTCCCTCTCTCCGGGTTTCCCCCTCCCCACCATCATTTGCATCCAGCCGAAAGCTGGGCCCTTCCCACTAATTTGCATATCTTATATGGCCTAATGGTGGCGATCATGGCAAGTTAGAAGTTTTCTGACTCCTCTCGGAGGAGACTCCGGGACCCCGGGGAGTAACAGGTGTCTGGAGGCTGAAGGGTGGAGGGGTTCCTGGATTTGGAGTTTGCTTGTGAAAATCCCCTCCACCCTCCTCTCTCGCACCCACCCACGCCCTCACCCCCTTCTTTTTCTGTCCTTGGAAAATGGTGTCCAAGCTCACGTCGCTCCAGCAAGAACTCCTGAGCGCCCTGCTGAGCTCCGGGGTCACCAAGGAGGTGCTGGTTCAGGCCTTGGAGGAGTTGCTGCCATCGCCGAACTTCGGGGTGAAGCTGGAGACGCTGCCCTTGTCCCCTGGCAGCGGGGCCGAGCCCGACACCAAGCCGGTCTTCCATACTCTCACCAACGGCCACGCCAAGGGCCGCTTGTCCGGCGACGAGGGCTCCGAGGACGGCGACGACTATGACACACCTCCCATCCTCAAGGAGCTGCAGGCGCTCAACACCGAGGAGGCGGCGGAGCAGCGGGCGGAGGTGGACCGGATGCTCAGGTAGGCGCAGAGCGAGTAGGAGAGGACCCACCCGAACCCCTGGAGCCCCTGCCCCGGGCCTGAGTGACACTGCGCCCGACCACACTCGCCAAGCCCGTTTCCCACCAGAGAAGTCCCCCGGGGGGCGCTCTGCTTCTCTCCCAACACCTGGACCCTTCCCAATCCCTTAGCCGAAAGACACTGCGGCCCACCGGGCTTCTTCTCCCCAGGCCCAGGCCAGCGTCGTGGACCCAGGGGCTTTTCCCCACGGGGCTGGAGCTCGGCCGGGGAGAACTGGAGCTGCGGAGCCCTTTGCCGGGAGGTTTGCCCACGCGACTGGAGGTGCGAGTGGGTGCAGTGAAACCGCTGCGACTTCCCGGGAGCAGAGGCTCGCGCGGCTACAAGCCCCAGGCCGCGCATTTTTCCTGCGCGCTGCCTGGGTCTGGAAAGCCGCATGTCGGCCTCGGACACATTGACCTGCATGATGACCTGCAGTTCTTTGCCGAAGGACAGGCGGCGTCCGGGGCCGGGATCTGGGAGGCGAGTTCCCTGGTGGGCACTCTTGTTAGCCGCCCCCATGCAAAGCCCAGAATTATCCGAGATCCCCAACGCCGGTTTAGATTTGCAAAGGGCATGTTGCATGTAGGGTCGGGGTGGACCCGCGCGGGGCCCAAGAAACCAAGCGGGGTGGTGTAGGGGCGAACATGTCTCAGACCTCAGTTCGCAGAGGATTTGGTCTCAGTCTGAGAAAGGAGTCTGGTCTCAGTCTGAGAAAGGAGGGCGTTTCCAGACCTCGCTGCCCACCCCCGGCCTCTCCCCAGGAGGTCAGGCCGGCTGGCAGTGTATCCCCAGGGCCGGGATCGTTTGTGGGTCCTCCCCGACCGCCCTAGGCTTTGACAGCTGGTTACTAATTATCTAAAGAGCCGAGCGGTTCCCTGGGACCGCACGTCGCTCCCGGGCCACTCCGCTTTAGGACAGAGCCCATCGCGTGGCTTCGGACACTGAAGCGCCGCGATTTCGGGGCTGAGCCTCGGCCTTACGTCCGCAGCGGCGGTTTGGGGTGGGATATGACCTTGCATTTGAATTTGCGCTCCGAGGGCCTGGCGGTTTGCCCTCTAGCCAAAACAATCAGGGATCTTGTAGATATTTTTCCCCCAAACACACTTTGGTATAATTCATAGGTTTGCGGTTCTTCCCTCGCCGCTCTCCCGCCCGGAGGTGATTTCTCCCTTATCGGGAGAGAACTCCTGCAAGAGAGTTCCGCGACGCGGCAGGTGTGAGTCATAGAGGCTAAGAGGGGTCGAGAGAGTGGCCCCTAGGGGCGGCTGGGGCGCCAGGGCTGCCGGGAGGTCGCTCAGAACCAGGCGGATGAACCAGGCTCCCACTGCCGGCCACTGGGGGCCACAGGGCCTAGGCCCTCCGGCCCGGCCGCAGGCGGCCGCTTTCTAGCGCGGCGCTGGAAAGACCCGGGGCGCCCCTCCGCACCCAGCCCCGCGCCGGGCTGGACGCAGCTGAGACGTAACATAAACTGCAGCACGTGGAGTTGGGGTGTTATTAATTTATTTCTATAAATCATCAACAGAAAGATACACAAAGAGCCGTGATTAGGTTGAAAAGAGAGGCGGGTTATTCATTGGTGAAGTTGTAAACGCGGCTTAGAAGGGAAAGGAAATCAAAACGCGGGCACGGGGCTGCTCGCCGCTCCCAGCCAGGCGCACCCAGCCAGGCGCCCCGTGCGGCCCCGTGGCCCCGCCGCCCCGGCGCCGGACGCGGGCTCTCTGAGCGCCGGAGCCGCCCGCGGAGCCCCCGGGTCGCCGACACCCGCAGGCCCGGCCAGTGGAAAGCCAGGCCCGGCCCAGGGTCCTCAGACCCCAGCACCCCTCTTCCCTCCCCAAAACCCCAGGCTCCAGTAGGGCAGGGAGGGAGACTGGGGAGCCGGAGACCCTCGCCGAGTTGGAGACGCGGGACAGACCTGGAGGCTTTTTTCTCCGGTCCCGAGCGGGTGCTGCCTTTCCTCCCCCGCTCCCGGGAGCGTAGGACTTGATTAAAGTAATTTTTCAAGAACTCGCTAGCGGTCCTTAGGTCATTGCACAGGGGGCTCCCGAGCCCCCGGGCAAACGCACTCCCTTCTTTTGCTCACTGTGTTCCCTTAAGACGAAAAGCAAAGAGAAAGAGAAGTCGTATTTTGGAGTTCCTGGAATTCTAGTAAACCTGGAAGAGAAAGGCGGGGAAGGAAGGTCCGGACTGCGCGCTTCCCGATCCCCGGCTCCCGGCCGGAGCTGGCCTTACTCGCGGCCTCGAGGCGGGCGCGCCGGGGGCATCTAGAAAGTGGGTTGCTTTGTAAGAAGCCAAAGTTGGGCTCCTTAACGAACGCGCCGCGGATTGCGCTGGGATCCAGGCTTCTCTGTTCGTGGGCAGCAAAGTCATTGTTTGAGAAGGAGCGTGCGGGACGGACCCTGAGGGCGCCACGGCCGGCGTTTGACACCTGCGCTTGGGACACAATGGCCTCTGGCGCTCTTCGGGACCCGTGCCTTTCTCCGTGTTAGGAACCCCTGAACCTGAGCTGTGTTTTCAAATAAAAAAAATAAATAACCAACTCTCCCGGCTCTTGCCGGTGAACACACGTGAATTTTGGGGTCAGAGAGCTGTAAAGGTGTAACTGCGCCATCTTACTCCTCACTCTCTTTTTAAGTCGGACTTAAAAGGTTTTGCCATCATTTATAAGGTTTTTGGGGGCTTTTTTTTTTACCCTCCCCAATTGGTGAACTAATTCACTATTTCCACAGAACCATTCCCACTTACAACAGTACCCTATTTTTCTGGGTTTCTTAGGCATACCAAATGAACCCAGGTAAAGGCAATTAAACAAAAGAAAAATAGCCGAAGAATTTGCAAAAGCAATATTAACTTTTAAAATGCAGTTTTCCCCCTAAGGTTCGAAGTTTCTTGTTCGTAACCATTGAAAGTGTTTTTCCACCCTAAAAAATCTGTGGAAATATTCACCGGAAATAAGCTTTTAAATGATCTGTGATGTTTACAAGGATATGTCTAAAATGTTTATTACATTATTTTCCTCTTAATGTGAATTCTCCACGTTTGAAACTGTAACTCATTTTCTCATTTTTTGTTCTTGTTGTTACTTCCTTATATTGTGTACTTGGAAAGTACCTTTGTAAATACTTGAGAAACTCGTTTTTATATATAATTAATATAAAAGTTTGCATTTCTCAAAAACATCTCTATCAAAGCCTGTGTTCTCACGAGTTTAATACCAAAGTCTTGATAAAACAATCACAACTACCCAAATGCTTGCAAAATATGTTCAATTACTGGATTTTTATTCATTAAACAAAATTAATTTTATTTGACATATTAAAGGCACCATTTAGAAATAAAATTGCTTATTATATTGCAATGCTGTATCTATTTCAGCCTCTACTTTACACCGGTTTTTTGTTTGTTTGTTTGTTTCACCTGAAACTAGTTTGTTTGTTTCACCTGAAACTAGTTTTCCCTTTCGTTTTTTTTTTTTTTTTTCCCATGTTCTATTGAGCTAATACATGCATCAACATACAGTAATGGGGTGCTGGTTTTTGTAAGTTAGATATGTACCTGCATTAAATAAATAGTAAATGTGTATATATTGCTTCTTTAGTACTTTTGTTCTGTGCTGCACAGTATTTTCTTAATTTCTAGTTTTAAATTATATCTCTCTTTTCAAAGCATCTGTTCAATAAGCAAGAAAAGATATTGGCAAAGTTGAAACCATTCTAGACAAATAAAATTCAAAGGTGCTAAAATTAGCAATTTACACACCCGTGTTTATGAGAAATGAAAAGTATAATCATGTTCTTACCCAGTGCTTAAAATTTATGAGAAACACGATAATACAGGAAAGCAAGGCATCTAAAATTGTTAATGTCCGAAATTGAAATTATTTGTCCCCATTAGCCCAGTAGATTTTGTCTGGAAGGTGGGGCTGTGGATTTTTTTTTTTTTTTTTTTAACTACTTGCCTTACCTCAGTGGTGTGATCCTCCAGTCCCAAGGAGGTACAACATTGTATTCTGGGAAACTTTTCTAAAACTCTGAAAAGTATTTACTATTTGGCTAAGACACCCTCCTTGCTTCTCAGAAGGTGAACACGTACATTTCACCCCTGTTTTATAAGAAATGGAGATCCCCATTCAAAAGGAAAATAATGTAGGAGAAGTTGAAGCTAAAATTGGGCAGATTCAGAAACTGGTGCTATCCCCACTTCATTGTAGGATCAGTGAGTCCAGCCCCAAGCTAACGACATCCCCACTTTCCAGTTGGCCTCCTGCCTTTTAAATCTCCCACATTTCAGGAAAATGAAGAAAAGCAAAATAAAACAGCCAGGCGCGGTGGCTCAGCACTTTGGGGGGCCGAGGCAGATGGATCACCTAAGGTCAGGAGTGTGAGACCAGCCTGGCCAACATGACGAAACCCTGTCTCTACTAAAAATACAAAAATTAGTTGGGTGTGGTGCCGGGCGTCTATAATCCCAGCTACTCGGGAGGCTGAGGCAGGAAAATCGCTTGAACCCAGGAGGCGGAAGTTGCAGTGAGCCAAGATGCCATTTCACTCCAGCCTGGGTGACGAGCAAAACTCCACCTCAAAATAAATAAATAAATAAATAAATAAATAAATAAATAAATAAAAATAAATAAAACAAGAGCTTTTCTTTTTGCTTAGTAAGAGAGAGTGGTGGTGGTGCTTTTTTATTCCTGAAGATGGGAAGTGCTCTTTTGCCCGCTAACCTCAGAAGAAAGGGGTGAGGTGTACCATACAGGGGTCGCCCACCACCTTCTCTTCTGTTTAGCTTCCATTTTGGCCTCATGTCTATCCCAAAGTTGTAGCTTAGATGGGTGGAAAATTCAGAATTTTGCATAGAGTATAGGTAGCACCCCCTAGAAAGAGAATATTTCTCCCCAGATGTCTCCCGCTAGTACCCTAACCATCTGCTTGTCTGTCTAGTGAGGACCCTTGGAGGGCTGCTAAAATGATCAAGGGCTACATGCAGCAACACAACATCCCCCAGAGGGAGGTGGTCGATGTCACCGGCCTGAACCAATCACACCTCTCCCAGCATCTCAACAAAGGCACCCCTATGAAGACCCAGAAGCGTGCTGCCCTGTACACTTGGTACGTCAGAAAGCAACGAGAGATCCTCCGACGTAAGTGTTTTCATCCTGCCTCTGCCTCAGCCTGAAGTGACCTTTGCCCTCTCACCCCATGGGCTGCCTCAGTTTCCCTTTCATCAACAAGGCCCTGTGAGCATTTAGCAGATATAAGGAAACTGGCAAGTAGATTTAGCCTTAGTGGTTGCTGTACAATGGATTGGCTTCTATCATGTTCTTCGGTCACAGCCCCTTGCTACCCAGCCAGTTGCTCTGAGGAGCCTGTCAGTGTAAGCAGCCTAGCTTAAACTTTTTGGCCCCTCCTTCCAACGTCCTCCTCTTTGAAACCAAGTAGGTGGCAGAGTGAAATATCTTCCCCCAGAGAAAGCCAAGTATCTCCCCTTGATACGTGACCAACAGTCAATTTCCAAAGAAGACATTTCGTTGCAGTCAATAATATTAATTACTATTACAATTTCCTCCTCTCTGGAAAAAGTATCAACAATAGAAGGCATTTGTATAGAGAGATATATTCAGAACTTCACCCTGTTCTTGGAGGAGGGGTTTGAATCCTGAGGCAATTTAAGGTGTTTGCTCACATTTACCAAAATTGGTCGAGTGTGGGGACCTCAGCTGGTGGCCCTGCTCCTGAAGAAGCTACTTCTGGCTAAGGCAGGGCACAGGAAAAGTGTCTGCATTTGGAACTCTGACTCCTCAATTCTTATCATTCCTATTCCCATCCCAAAGGTTTTTTTCTGTCCCAAGATTTCTACCACCCAATTATTCTGAAAAGTTTTTGTTTTGAAGTAAGTCTAGGGAAGTTTGAACTGCATATGAATAACAAGAGTAGAATGACATACTGCCTGTATTTTAGGAAAGTATTCTTTGACATTAGACTTTCATTACTTTGATCCCATCCTTTCCCTGGAAAATTTTGTATTGGTTTTCACTCTCCCCACACACTATCCTCTGGCTTTATCTGAGCTTCTCTGTCTTTATCAAGATGTTAGTTTCCACCACTTTCTGGGTTGGGCTTTTTCCCTCTTGCTTTTTAAAATGACTCTTGTTTTCTGTTACACACTGCTCTGAAGTGATTGTTTCAGTATTTATTGTCTCAATGTCCCTGGGCTGGTGAAAGGAAGGGTTTTAGGTGTTCATTTCATATTGTGGTGTTTGTGCTTTTGTTGGGAGCATTACATGAATACATTGGAAGAAGTAACGTGAGAGCTATTTGCTGCTTAGAGCGGGAGACCTTTCCAAGAATGGGTTGGCCCCCCATACTTGGTGACTAGCTCTTTAAGAATTTGTGTCCCTGACATGAAGCAACTCTCTGTATAGTTCCTGGAAAGCCTAAAAAAATTCTCAGGAGCCATTGTCTCCGAAGACCCAACAACCCTTGAGCCCTGCCCAATTATTTAAGTTTTATGTAGCATCTCCAGTCTGTGCTGCCTCTCTGTATTCAGTGAGAATTTCTTCAGAAAGGAGAAGGAGGCAGGAAAGGCAGACTGGAAACTTCTCAAAAGACAGCGGTCCAGAAAGTTTCTCAAGAAGTTGAGGAAGGGACATTTTACAAATACAACAGTCTCGTCAAGAGAATTGTTGTTATTGTTATTTTTGATTTATTTATTTATTTATTTATTTATTGAGATGGAGTATCGTTCTGTCGCCCAGGCTGGAGTGCAGTGGCGTGATCTCAGCTCACTGGAAGCTCCGCTTCCCGGATTCACGCCATTCTCCTGCCTCAGCCTCCCAAGTAGCTGGGACTACAGGCGCCCGCCACCATGCTGGGCGCTTTTTTTTTTTTTTGTATTTTTAGTAGAGACGGGGTTTCACCATGTTAGCCAGGATGGTCTCGATCTCCTGACCTCGTGATCCGCCCGCCTTGGCCTCCCAAAGTGCTGGGATTACAGGCGTGAGCCACCACGCCTGGCCGTTATTTTTGTTTTAAAGTCACATGAAATATAAAAGCTTAAGAAACAGTCCTTCATTCTGTAACTATTATACAGGCACCTACTATGTGCCAAACACTATGCTAAGCTGTGGAATACATAGGTTCTTTTCTCCAGGGACTTACCTGCCATCCAGTGAAGAAGTGGAGACGTTTGAGTAAATAATGACATTCACTTTTTAAGAGCTGTTATAGAGATATACACAAGGGGCAGCAGAGGAACTGCTAAATTGCCTGGAGATATCATGGAAGGCTTCCTAGAAGAGGTGACATTCAAATCATGTCTTGAAGGATGAATACAAGACATGCAAGTATAATATAAGAATCAGGAAGTAAGAGAAATAAAAGAGGGACACAAGTGAATGGGGTGTGGAGAAGGAGGAAGAGAGGGGAGAGAATACAAAATGATACATGATTACAAATTTCCTTGAAAAGCTAAAAATAACAAAATGGTAATATTCATGGGCCTCTCTACACACACAGAACCTCCTTGTCCAAGCTGGCCCCCAAGCCTATAAAGAGACTACTGAAGCCAACTTCTCCAAGATAATTTTCATGGGCAATGGACATTTTGTTCCCCAAACACAATTAATCTGAAGGGAAGTAGAGAAGAGTTGGTGGTGGCTAGAGGGAGCAAATGTGGGAGTCTAGTTCTTCAAAAATTGGGAGAGGCTAGAGCCAAGCCCCTGAGGTCAGTGGAACCTGAATGGTTCTGAGCACCTACAGGCAAAGCCACCTGGCTGATTTGAGGACACACTGAGTTCTGAACACTGTTCAGGCTGCTACCTCCTCAAAGGGCAGGTGAGAGACTGAGGCAGCCCCCACAATAGGGAGCAGCTGCGAGAGTGTCACACCCACCAGACACAAAGCTTCAGGAGTCGGTTTTGTCACCTCCACACAAGTCAGATCTGAAGGGTTTGCAGGTACATTGCTTGGGTTTTGTTTTTAGTGAGAGGCGATGCACAGGGTGGTAGGTAGGAGTCTGCAAGCCTGCAGGCTGGGCTCATGTCCAGGCTCCTGCCCCAAGTCCACATGACTTTGGGCAAGTCACTTAACCAGTCTGAACCTCAGTTTCTTAATCTGTAAAATAGAGATGGCCGTACTTCTCACATGGAGAGGTTGTAAGAATTAGATGAAGGAATATATTCAGAGGATTTGGCACAATACCTCACCATAGAAATGGTTCAATAAATGTTAACCGTTATTGTATCTGTTCACATTAAATGAAAAAATCTCGCATTGCTCCCAGGCCCTTGGGATGATCCACACTGGCTTTGGCCATCGGTGACTCCACCGGTGCCACACAGGGCCTACAGGGAGGAGGGAAGACACTGTGACAGAGCTCACTGAGCAGGGGACGTCTCCTTCTCTCCCTTTGATTTCCCCTCAAGTAACTGCATTTAGAGGAGCTGCTGTGAAGCCAAATACTATACAGGGGCGAAAGCACTTTGAAAAGTATAATCAGGTGGGGCACTGTGGCTCACGCCTGTAACCCCAATGCTTTGGGAGGCTGAGGTGGTGGGAAGTCTGCTTGAGGCCAGGAGTCTGAGACCAGCCTGGGCAACATAGTGAGACTCCATCTCTACAAAAATAATTTTTTTAATTAGTCCGGTGTGGTGGCTTGCACACCTGTAGTCCCAGCTACTTGGGAGGCTAAGGCGAGATGATGGCTTGAGCCCAGGAGGTCAAGGCTGCAGTGAGCTATGATCGTACTACTGCATTCCAGCCTGGGTGACAGAGCAAGACCTTGTCTGAAAAAAAGAAAAAGTCTAACCCCCAAAGGAATTTGGGCCAACATCACCATCATCCTGACTAGGGGTAGATATTCTGAAAGGCTAGTTAGTATCCCTAAGCTTTCAGTCAGTCTCATCCCACAGCTGGGGGGACTAAGTGATGAGGGAATTAAGCTAGGGTCCCACATGATCCCACTAGCAGTGACTTCCCACTAGCCGTTTGGCAGGGACTCTCTCAGGTCTATAGTAGCATTGTTGGGCACCACTGAAAACAGAGCCCTAAGGTGGCCTAAGAATCCTCCAGGGTTCTAAATGGGCCAAATCAAAGGCCACAGTGTCACGATCAGTCCACAGTGAAACAAAGCCCAACACCACCTGCAGTTGGGATCCCAAGTCCTGGCTGGCTAGGGGCCCTAACCGTTCCTCCTGATGGACCAAAATGGACATGAGCCTTAGATAGGTGGCAAGTTCTCTGCTGCTGGAGGCATATAGACTGGAGGGCCACTCGGTGGGGGATTGTAGAGGGGATTCAAACGTTAAGTAGTAGCCTGACTTGAACCTTGAGGATTTTTGATCCAGTTGTCCAAAAGAACGAGAAGGATAGCATGTAAATGATGGCACATTCAGAGCTTATCACAAAGGGAGGTGGTAACCTTCCACTCTCTGTGACCTGTGAGAGTAATTACAGGAACTGTGAAAGAAAGACATTAAGGCTGGGTGCAGTGGCTCACGCCTGTAATCCCTGCACTTTGGGAGGCTGAGGCGGGTGGATCACCTGAGGTCAGGAGTTCGAGACCAGCCTGCCCAACACGATGAAACCCCATCTCTATGAAAAATACAAAAAATTAGCTGGGCATGGTGCCGCATACCTATAATCCTAGCTACTCAAGAGGCTGAGGCAGGAGAATCGTTTGAACCTGGGAGGTAGAGATTGCAGTGAGC
>NW_012103965.1:182473-193796 GCF_000951045.1 Mandrillus leucophaeus
TAGCTGGGCATGGTGCCGCATACCTATAATCCTAGCTACTCAGGAGGCTGAGGCAGGAGAATCGTTTGAACCTGGGAGGCGGAGATTGCAGTGAGCCGAGATCACACCACTGCACTCCAGCCTGGGCAACAAGAGCAAAACTCTGTCTCAAAAAAAAAAAAGACATTAAGATCTAGAACATAGGGACCCAGAGCTAGGAAATGAATGTGTTATGTGTCTTTGCTCAGCAGAGTGCTTAGCCTCTTTGTTTATTCATCTGTAAAATGGAATTAATCACCCCAATGAGCCCTGCTACATGCAGATGTGAAGACGAGGACAGCAAAGCTTTCTTCTTCAGTAATGTAAATATCAAATCTCATTAAACCATGTAGGCTAAGGCATCACCACTGGGCTGAGCTGCTGGCTCTCATTCATTCTAGAAAAATCTCCTGAGGGTCACAGTATTCCTGGACCCAAGGAATTGGACAGACAGGGAGCATCATTTCCAGCTAATTAAACACCACTCCCAGACGGGTCCTATGTTTGTAGTCTTTGAAATTATTTGAGATCTAAAGCACATCTTCTCTTTCCAATACAGAGCTCCAGTTATATTTATTTCAAAGCATGTGTCAAAAGGTTTGGGGTTTTTCTAAAAACCTGACTTTATAATGTAGATACCTCTGATATAGGAAGAGGGAGGAGAGGTGGGGAGTGCTATCTACAGCCTCTGAATATTTGTGCAAGTATAAATTGTACCTTTGAGCAGTTCTACCCTGGATCTGAGACTCGATTGAGCTCACCCACTTGACATCAAATACAAGAGTTCAGGATGCAGAGTGTTGCTTCATGTCTGAGGGCCAGTGAGCCAAAGGGGAAAAAAAAATAATTTTCTTAAAACAATGGCTGGCTATGTTTGAGCTCCTTCAAAGAAAGGAAAAGGGTGGATTTGCTGGAGCAACTGAGGTGGGCAGTAAAGGCCTGTGCTGAGGCCTCCCCGTCTCCAGCTCCACATGCAGCGAGAGCAGGTTGCAAAGCTTAGTTAGAAGAGGGGAATAAATGTGTCTTCGTCCGTTGTCTGTCTGTCTGTCTGTCTGCTGAGTGAAGGCTACAGACCCTATCAAATCTACTCCTTTCTCTTTTCAGAATTCAACCAGACAGTCCAGAGTTCTGGAAATATGACAGACAAAAGCAGTCAGGATCAGCTGCTGTTTCTCTTTCCAGAGTTCAATCAACAGAGCCAGGGGCCTGGGCAGTCCGATGATGCCTGCTCTGAGCCCACCAACAAGAAGATGCGCCGCAACCGGTTCAAATGGGGGCCCGCATCCCAGCAAATCTTGTACCAGGCCTACGACCGGCAAAAGAACCCCAGCAAGGAAGAGAGAGAGGCCTTAGTGGAGGAATGCAACAGGTAACACCACCAGAAGCTCACCTGGGCAGGTGGGCAAGCACAGGGACCCAGGATCCCTCCCCTCGGTCCTGGGATATTGAGGCACTAGTTATACAGATAAGTGTGGCTAAATCAGGGCTTCTCAAAGTATGTTCCACAGAACCCCAATATCAATTCATTAGTCAGTAAGTCTGAGAACCAGCATATGGATACTTCCCCTTAGAGAGTCACAACACATATTAAAGGCTCTGAGAAGCCCTGCAGTCAAGAAAACCACTTAGCTTTGTTGCATGTGTTGTTAACTCTGGAATCTTTGGTACAGTACAAACAATCCCATGAATTATTATTCTAGGGAAGATACTCTGGAGAATGCTGGTGTAAAATATGATACCTGTGAAATGAAAATTTTGTGTTCGACCTCCATACAGGCCAGGATAAAACTCTCCCTTAGCCACAGACCCTAGATCTGGCCTCTACCAATTGTCAGACATGCAGTGGTCCAAAAGGAAGCTTGGCAGGAGAGTAAGAATTGGTCAGATCTGTTCAGTCTACTCTGCCCCCACTGACTCAACAAAGTTCTTTTTACATGTTAGCTACCAACCAGGCACGGTGGCTCACACTTACAATCCCAGCACTTTGGGAGGCCAAGGCAGAGGATTGCTTGAGCCCAGGAGTTTGAGACCAGCCTGGGCAACATGGCGAGACCATATCTCTATTTTAAAACAAACAAACAAACAAAGAAACAAAAACTATGTGTTATTTTATTTATTTATTTTTCATATGTGGTCTTGCTATGTTGCCCAGCAGATCTTGAACTGGGCTTAAGCAATCCTCCTGCCTTGGCCTCCCAAATAGCTGGAATTATAGGCTGTAGCCACCGGGCCCAGCTATTTTTTTTAAAAAAACTATTGGAAAACCTTGGGAAATCTTTTTACTTCATTCCTGCCCTGTTCTCCCTGACTCCAGTATTGACTTTTTAAAAATTCAGCTCTTTGGTCTGGCCAAGGCCTGTGTGCGCTTTCTCTGTCTCTGGGCTGGGCTGGCCTTGGCAGTGGAAAGAATGCAGCCAGGGAAGTCAGGCTGGGAAGCAGAGAGGCCTGTACTCCCACTGAGTCCTCAGGCTGTGCTCCGTACCCCGACTAATGAGATGCCTTGCAGCACCAGTAGTGTCTAAGAATCTCTCACACCTGGGTTTGAGGTTTCACCAGCCCTGATAAAGCTAGAGACCGGCCATCTCAATGCACCCTGCTTTGGACCCCACCCTGCCTGCCTTTTGGAGGGTATAAGGCATTTTGCTTCCTGGCACTCTTTCAGGGAGTTCAAACCCCAAAAGACCAGAAATCCTCTTGAAGTGCTTTGAAGGCATTCAAGACAGAGTCAGCGAAGGGCTTTGCCTTTTGTGTGGTGGGAAGAATGGCTAAATAAGGAGGTGTCAGGAAGCCCCATCTGGACCTTCCCCTGGACTGCCTGTCTCCAGCTTGCTCTCTTCTCCTCGGGAGCCACACCAGAGCCTAAGTCCCTGACTCCCAGGGCGGCATAGCCTGCTCTGTCCCTGCATTCAGACCCACTTCAGCCATCTTCATCATATCACTCCATGGACTGGCCTTTTCTCTGCATAGGCCTCTCCTCCTCAGCCTTCCATTCTGCCCACGGCCCATTCACACTCCCAACCAAGACTGCTGTGATTGTGTGCTTTTGGCCAAACACCAACAAGTCCCCCCGCCACCCTCACTCACCATCTCCCCTCCATCCATCCCCAGGGCAGAATGTTTGCAGCGAGGGGTGTCCCCCTCCAAAGCCCACGGCCTGGGCTCCAACTTGGTCACTGAGGTCCGTGTCTACAACTGGTTTGCAAACCGCAGGAAGGAGGAGGCATTCCGGCAGAAGCTGGCCATGGACGCCTATAGCTCCAACCAGACTCACAGCCTGAACCCTCTGCTCTCCCACGGCTCGCCCCACCACCAGCCCAGCTCCTCTCCTCCGAACAAGCTGTCAGGTAAACAAAGGTTGGGCCTCACTGCCTCAGCAACCCATCCTGGTTCTCGCCACGGATCTTACCTGGTTTAAGGGTTTTCAGAGGAGCAAATCCTTTGAGGTGATCCTAGGGCTGCTCTCTCATTGCCAGAATATTCCCCTGGAAATAATGTGTGGCTCTGATCAGTTTCCTCCAACTCCTGGCTCAGCCACTGCCCTGTGAGGCTCACTTAGCCTCCAGGGAACCCGTTACCCTATTTGTCTCCTTCCCTCTTCTTCTCCCTGTGTGGCTGCTGACTCAGCGGTCATTCTACACTGAGGAGGCTGCCTTATGGGTGGACCAGGTCCAAATCTCAGGCAGAGGGGTCGTGATGGCGTGGCATCCCTCGCAGTGTTGGAGGATGGCACTCCGGCCACCTCCTCCATCCCTGGCCATATCCTGCCCCTCGCTCGGTCCGGCTGCCTCAGGAGAAGCCCAGTGGCCTTTGGGGACGGCCACTCTGTTGGTGGCCTCTGCTTGTTGGCTTCCGTGTGTCATCAGGGTTGGTGGGGGTCAGTCACTTGAAATCTTTGCAGTGATGAGTTGGGCCAAACTGACTGAGTACCTGCTCCATCGTGCTTGATTGAGTGCTCCTTTGTGTGGGTCCTGGCCTGGATTAGAATGCCTCTGCTGTGGGCTTTCGGTTTGTCAGGATGGAATCCTACAGCCTCCTTGGGAAAAAGCACACCTATATGCTGAGCTCTGTGTTAGGCACAGGCTAGGATGGAGCACTTCTTCTGGCCCTTCATTCTTCCGGCAAAGCTGGCTTCCTAGAATTGATGTGTTCACCGGGGTCTGTGCGGTGCCCATGAGGACAAAGTGTAGCAGCCTCCTGCCTGCTCCAAGAAAAGGGCTTGCGAAAGGAAAGCCAAACACTTTCTAACTCGGGGGTGATTCTGAAACCTGTTGCTCCCCTCACCTGTTGGTTGCCCTTCTGATGAGAAAGGCCTGAGGGCTGGGAGCTAACCCAAGTGTTCAGGGGACCAAAGCCACCAAGACAGGCTCAGAGCCATCAGCTGGGTGGTATACAAGCATTTGTTGCATGCCTGCTGTGCCCTCCCATAGCACAGCCTCTTCCAGGGCCTCTGGGAGCCTGACAGTGCCCAGCATGAAGCTGGGGCCAGTGCCGGGGGTTTCTCTAGGTCCCTCTCCCATAGAGGAGAGAGGCTCAGCCACACAGGAAGATAGTCTTAGTTACTTAAGAGGCAGAGAAGCCCCCAGGCAAAGACTGGCCTGATTGCAGAGTAACTTCACCCCTTTAGGGAAATTCAAAGCAGGGTTCTGAGGGTTGTGGCAAATGGCACGTGGCTGGCACTGAGCAGGACCAGAGCGCTTGGCCGCCACAGCGATCCGCGGAGTTGAAGCTGGGAGCTGCGGGGGGCGTGGTTGGGGCAAGGGGCATTATTGAGAAGACAATGGCCATTGTGCTGGGACCTGTGATCTCCACACCAAAGTCAGGGAGCCTGGAAGCCAAACAAAGGCCCAGCAGCCTTCTGACAAGCTGGGGCTGTGCTGAGGTCACCACGGGGTCGTTGGTTGAGGCATCCTGTGTGCTGACAGGAGACCCAGAGAGCTGGGGCTGGATGGACGGGGAGCAGGTGCTGGAAACCCAGCAGGGTGGGCAGAAAACACAGCCTGTGTACTCCTCTGACTGGAGTCTAGGAAGGGCACGTCCCACGGGAAGTGGATTCTCTGGGGTAGCCCAGAAGTCTGGATCTTTCTAAAAATCATGTAATATTAGAATTTGGAGGGAATTGGAAGAAAGGAACTGAGGCCCAGAAAGAGGCAGTGATTTGCCAAAGTGACACAGAGCAATGGTAGCAAAACAAGGACTAGGGCTCAGGCCTGCTGGTTCCCACTCCGTGCTTTCCCACAGCACAACGACGTGTTGAGTGCTTACCAAGTCCTGGGAATACGCTAGTGATGTACGAGCTGCGCGTCCTGCCCTCTGGGAGCTTACTGTCTGGTAGGAAAGATACCGGGTCATCGGGTCAGTGTCAAGTCCCCAGAACCAGCTGCGGATCAAGGTTTCGTTTGGGGGCTTTGTGGATCTTTCTGCGGTGTGATAGATCCTATTGCTGTTTCTAGAGCAACAGTTACGGGACACTGAATATCCTCGGTGACTGCTTTTCTTCTGTCTTTTTTTTTTTTTTTTTTGAGAGACTGGGTCTCCCTCTGTCACCCGAACTAGAGTGCAGTGGTGCAGTCTTGCCTCACTACAGCCTCAAACTCCTGGTCTCCAGCAGTCCTCCTGCCTTACCCTCCCAAAGTGCTGGGATTACAGTTGTGAGATTGTACCCAGCCCTTCTGCTTTAATTTTCACTCGGGGCTCCTCAACGTGGTCCTTGTCCCAAGCCCAGGGACTGGCTTCTCTTTCTCTGAGTGTAGTTATGTATCTGGGTTCTAACCAGTGAGGTTATAACTGTGGCTGATTCACATAACTTCTCTGAGTCTGAGTTTCCTGCCTACAAAATGGAGAAATAGGACCTTCCAGACAGGGTGCGTGTGAGGATGAAGGGAGTGAATGTAAAAAGACACCTTTCTCAGTAACCCATACTACCCTCATTATGACTCTTAACATTAGAGAGGGCTAAACAAGGGCAGTGGGAAGACTGGCAGGCAGCAGAAATCATTTTCTTTTTGATCTCACACACCAGGGCATTCCCCCTGAGAGGCAGTGAGATGTGTCCTGGCCCTGGGACTAGAAACAGAGGTGGCTGCTGTGCTGGTGCCTGGGATGCAGGATGCTGGGGTCAAAGACTAGTGTCTCCATCTCAGGCTGCCAGGATGGCATGTGTGCCATGACAGGGCTCCTGAGTAATGCAAGCAGGCAGACAGCAGGCTGCAGCCCAGCACTCAGGGGTGGCTTCTGTCTGTAGAGCCACATGGCACTCTTCCCACCTCAGTGCCCACAGCCAAGGTATGGTCACTAACCAAGCCAGAAATATAACTGCATGCAGAATACAAAAAAAAAAAAAAAAAAAAAAAAACCAAACAAACAAACAAAAAAACACTCTGTGGGCTGGGTGTGGTGGCTCACACCTGAAATCCCAGAACTTTGGGAGGCCAAGGCGGGCAGATCACTTGAGGTCAGCAGTTTGAAACCAGTCTGACCAACATGGTGAAACCCATCTCTATCAAAAACACAAAAATCAGCCGGGTGTGGTGGCAGGCACCAGTGACTCCGGAGGATGAGGCAGGAGAATCGCTTGAACCCGGGAGGCGGGAGGCGGAGGTTGCAGTGAGCCGAGATGGGCCACTCCACTCCACTCCACTCCAACCTGGGTGACAAAGCAAGACTCTGTCTGGAAAAAAAAAAAAAGATCTCCATGTTGCTGAGCAGAGCTCAACATCCATGGTCAGCACTAGCAACCCCAAAGACTGAGCTGGGGGAAACAAGGCCCCAGTTCCCCCACACCCACTCTCCACACTCTCCACTCTCCAAACACCGCACCTGAGCCAGGAGGGCTGGCAGCACCTTGGAGACGAGGCTTCCCCAGAACCCTCTTCCTAGAGAGGAAGAGCACCCTTTCTCTAACAGCACCTTCCCTCCCAGCCCTGCTTACCATGCTGTGGCCCACTTGCCCACGATGACCATGGTGTGACCCTAGTCCTGGAATGTCCGGCACAATAGGCGTGGCAGGAGGAGCACTCTGCCTCTGTCAGCGGCTGATTGGTTACAAGATGCCCTACAAACACATTGTCAGCAGAATCAGCTGTTTCCAGCGTTGCCCCTCCTCGGCTTTACAATCACACACCAGCATGCAGCCAAGGGTTGTCATGGCTTTGTCTCCCTTATGCATGCTTAATTGACAATTAAGCTGGGGCTTTGAACCAGCCTGGCTGCCGCTGCTGGGCCTTCATCTTTCCAGGGAGTGTCACAGGGGCACCCTTTGTTTGCTCTTCTTGGGGGCCTGAAGTTACTGTAGCAGGCTGCAGGCAGCCATTTATCTTCAGCCTGGAAGGCCTTTATCTGCCCCCACCCCCTATTCCAGCTCTCGGCCAGCAGGAGCTGTCCCTGGTTATAGGCCCCATGACAGCCCATTCTGAGGCCATTGAGCAAGTCCGGAGTGATGGCCTCTACCTCCCTTCTGGAGATGAATCAAGAGAAAGGCCCCCAAAAGGTCAGAGGGCAGGGCGGCAGCAAGGAGAGGGACTGGTTGGAGCCTGGTGCTTGTATTGATTGGCTCGAGGAGGAGGAGGAGGAAGTTGGCGCGGGATGGAAACTCTGCTAGCCTTGGCCCAAGCTGTGGTATCTGCTATGTGATCTGTGGCGACCTTGCTCCCCGTACCTTTTGCTCTAGTCAGCAGCAAGCTCACTTGGCCACCACCTTGAGGAGGCGAGGAGGGGTAAAAGGTCTTCATCAGCATCCGCTCTCCCATGCGTGATGTGCTCACTCTTGTGTCACCTTTTGAGAGGGAAGTGGGGACTTATTCTCCTGGAAAGAAAGTGAGGCACAAAGAAGAGAAGAGGCCCCTCCAGGAGGACTTTCATGGGTCCCGAACCATAGCCCCTTTACCAAAGAGGAGACATTTATTTCTGTGGCTGCTGCTCCTCCCTCTCGCTGAACTCTATTCCTCCCTCTCCAAGCCCAGTGGACTTGACTTCCCTGATGTGGCTTAGAGCTTGAAAAACAGAGAATCCTGCCTCCTGCCCCTCCCTCATCCCCCTTCACAGTCCCTCCCAGGTTACCTGTGGGAATCTAACCCTGGGTCTCAGACAAGCCAAACTCTGGGCCAGGGTACCTATGTGAAGTGCTGTTGCTTTTCCCGGCACTGAGTTCTGCAGGACCCGAGGAAATCTCCAAAGTTTCCAGTGGCAAGGTAGTGACTCAACGAGAGGAATTCTAATGGCCAGTGTTGATGGACCACTTACTTCCTTGGTCCCAGGCCCTGGGCCGAGTTCCTCTGTGCATCAGCTTATGTGACCCGCACAACAACCCTGCAGAGTAGGAGCCATCTGTAGTGTCATCTTCATTTTACAATCAAGGGAAGTGAACTATTTAGAATGGAAGGAATGTGCCCAACTTCATATTCTTAGTAAGTGGTGGGGAGAGGTTTTCAGCTGTTGCACACTGTCTATCTCTTTTTGCTTTATGCAGATGCTAAAACTTTTCAGGCACAAAATCCAACACACAGAGAGAGAGAGAAACACACACACACACGCGCACACGCACACATACACACACACACACAGACAGCCCCCAGCAGTTCCTTTTCCCACATTCCTACTGTTCCCCTCTGAATGACACCGAGGCTTTGGGAGATCACGGCCAAAGAGGTGGGGTAAGGGTGTGAGTCTCCCATTCTGGCTAGTTTACTGCTTCCTCCCCAACCACTGCCCCTGACCAAGGTGGATTCTGTGCCCTGCCCAGGCAAGAAATCAAAGCCCCCTGTTTCATGACCCCATCCCCATCTGTGTGGGGATTTGAACTGCCCTTGCAGTCGGCACCGTCTGGGCTACTAAATGCCTTAACAACTTAATGGGGCTTCTGAGACAGTGCAAGCACCTCAGCTCACCTCTGGGAGCTCCGCCCACTCCCTGGGCAGCAGACAGCGGGAGGGGTTTATGAGGGCAGTTGTAAAAATATTCATCTCAGCAGCAAAGTTCCTCATGGTAAATAAGGCCCATTGTCCCTAAGTAGCAGATTATTTCAGTTCAGAAGAGAGACAAATCTTGCCTTGAAATGTCTGCTATTGTAGGAAGCACATTCTTACTGACTTGAGGTTTAGTAAGTGGTGGACATGGGCGGCTCCAGTGTTCTCCGTCTTAGGGACTTTATCTGAGTGCCATTTTATCTCTTGAATTTGAAGATCATTTTATCTTGTGGGTACCACCCCATCGGCTGCCACTAGATTGGGGAAGACAATCAGGATATTAATGAGATTAAGAGGCGTAACCTTCAGGGTATTCTGCTGTCAGCCTCCCCCTGATAGGGAACCAGCCCTGGTCTGCATACAAAGAAACCAGGCTGCTGGGCTGGTGGGGCTCCAAGCCTTTGCATAAAGGGGCCAGGAGATACTGCAGTCCTATCACCTAAGGGTCATGCCTAATCCCCCCTGAAGGATCCTTAGACGATTCAAGGACTCCTTGCCGCCTCCAGTCAGCTCTGAGGAGGAAGGAAGCTGCCTGCAAGCACACAGCTCTGGCCTGCAGCTCATGGTAGAAGTGCTCTTGGAAACTGTTGAAGGTTTGATGGGAAGTGACAGGAACTTGGAGAGAATTAAGCACCACGGTGCAGAGAGAGGCAGAGATCTGTGCAAGGGCCTTTGAAGCTACCTGCTTAATGGAATGGAACAAGATCTGGCCTTATGCCTCTACCTGTTTTTTAGGGGGACGTACAAACACAAATGAAGAGGAGAGAGAGAAATATACATGCATATATATGTATTATATATACACACACACACACACACATAGAGAAACTACGTATATAAAAGGAATTCAGCCCACATATAAAGTCAGATCAATCAGTCAATCATGGTTATTATCCTAGCTATTCATAAATACTCTAGAACAGGGATTGACAAACCTTTTCTGTAAAGAGCCAGATAGTAAATATTATTTTAAACTATTCAGTTGTAATTACTCAACTGTGCCTTTGTAGCACCGTAGACATGGAAGTGAGTGAACATCGCTGTCTTCCAAGCAAACGTTATGGGGACTGAAATTTAAGTTTCGTATAATTTTCACATAGCATCCTATAGTCTTTAATGGATTGTTTCTCAACTATTTAAAAATGTGAAACCCATTCGTAGCTGGTGGGTCGTACAAAGACAGGCTGCTTTGGTCAACAGACCAGTTTGCTGACCCCGCCGTAGGACAATAGTTCTCAAACGTGGCCACACTTTAGAATCACCTGAGGGAGTATCTAAAAATCCCAGTATCCAAGCTGCACCCTGGACCTGTCAGAACGGCTGGGGAGTGGGCCTACACATCAGTAGTTAGAATTTTCTGAGTGATAGCAATGTGCAGCTAAATTTGAGAACCAATTCTCAGGTTCTCAAATTTAGCTTCTCATATGTTCAAGTGCACGCTAATTCTCTGGGGCGGAGGATGTTAAGATACAGATTCTCATTCTGTAGGCCTGGGGTGAGGCCCGAGTTTCTGCATTTTCAACAGGTTCCCAGGTGCTGTTGAAGAGGATGGTCTGGGACACACTTTGAGTACCGGGGGTGGATTAGCAACTCATTCCCCTTTGCCTCCCCAACCTGTGTAATTTGCCTCACCATCCCCAGCCTTGCCATCTAATATGGGGAAATGCTCTTTTAAATCCAGCCGGCACAGCGACAAAATTACAGGCTATGGAGCCACACCCAAATTCCAACCTTAACTTGGCCACTTACTGCTGTGTGACCCTGGGCAAGTCTCTGGAATCTCTGTGCTTGCCTCTTGAGGTGTGGAGACATCCACTCATGCAGATGCTGGAAGAATTAAATGAGATAATATATATGTAAAACACTCCAGACGTAACAGGCTCTCATAAATAGTAGCTGTTACCATTCCTTGCAGAGGCTTGTGGGTTCTTTGTTTTTTGGTTTTTTAGTTTTTTCCCTCTTTCCTTGTCCTTCTTGGAGGTTTCATCCAATCTTGATTTTTAAAGAATTTGGGTATCTCCAACTAGATATTCATCTTGGTGTTTGCAGCAAACTTAGGCTGGCTTCTTGTAGCACACTGGGTATGAGGCAGTCTCCCGCTCTTCCTAGGACTTCTCTGTGACATCCACAAGGCATATTGAGTGTCGTAAGTCATTTAGTACAAATTCAGGAAACAGTGAGGGGAAGCTGGGAAGACCATGGATTGGTGGGGGCAGAGGGCAGGGTCATGACCGTGTAGCAGGAGGTCAAGTTCATGATGTTTATGGAGTCGAGATGACCATGAATTTCCTCTAACTAATAGGGCATTTTTCTTTTTCTTTCTTTCTTTTTTTTTTTTTTTTTTT
>NW_012103965.1:194137-200533 GCF_000951045.1 Mandrillus leucophaeus
TGTGAGTACCCCTACCCCTCTCATATGTATTGCTTGTTAGTAATTAGCCTGGGAACCTATCAGGTAGAGGGGGTGTGGGATGTTCCCAGTGGAGGCTGCATCTGGGAAGCTTAATGGCCTCTGTTCTTAGAAGGGAAGTTCCCCCAAACTTCAGGCGAAGGAGCATTAAGAAGGAGAGGGTGCACACAGCCCCACAGTAAGCAAAGGGAAACCTCAGAAGCTCCTACGGGCTGATTTTCTGGAAACCACTCGCCTCAACCTGTGAGCATGCATCTGCTTCAGGTACCTTCCCGTTACCCTACACTCTAACTTCAACAACCTCCGCAATAGCACACTTGTGTGAGTTCAGCCACTGAGGAATCAACTGGCAAGTGGGGGGACTCGATGCCTCCAATACTTTTGAGAAGTCAATAGTCAGTTTTCTCAGGACTTGTACTCTGCATGTTCTTCCTAAGTTGGAGAAACACTGTGCAGATGGTCTTTAGCATGTAGACTTTCCCAAGGAAAGTCTACCTGAGCCAAGGTGAGCTGGTTATGGCCAGTGCCTTCTCAGGACTGGATTCAGATGTGTGTGTCTGGGTAGCCAAGCATAGCACCCAAATCAGGCTTGGCTTGGGTTGTGGTTCTGTCACTATCTGGCAGTGTGGCCTCAAGTTATTAGCCTCTTTGTCCCAATACCTATCCCCTTAGGGGTGCTGTGAGGCTTAAATATGATCAGACACGCCCAGTGCCAAGAACAGTGCCTGGCAAGGAAGGTTAGCTGCCATTACAGTATTATTGAATTGACTCAGAAACTTGAGGGTGTTGAGAGAACGGAAGAGCTTGGGTTCTCTCTGGGTTCTTGACAAGGGTTTTGCCTTGCAGTTTCACCCTGGAAGGATTGATTTCCCTTTCCATAAACCCTGCTTGTCATTTGAAACATCAGAAACAAGGAACCTAAGTATTGGCAAGATCAGTGGTTCTCAAATCTTTCTCCAGACCACATAAAAATCATCCAGGGAGCTCATTAAAAATAGACATGGGTCCCTCCACCCACCCACACCTTTAGAATCAGAATTGAGAAATGAGGGGTTTACAGGCATAAGAGCTTTTGACAAAAGCCCTAAGAGATTTGCCTAGAGTCCCAGCTACTTGGGAGGCTGAGGCAGGAGGATCACTTGAGCCCAGGAGTTTGAGGGTGGAGTGAGCTATGGCAGTTGGATTGTAGACAACAAGGAGAACAGGCTACTTATTTCTATCTCCATTCATAAAACACCTTGAGATAAATTAAGCACTTTGTGCCCATTGGTGCCACTACACTACAGCCCGGGTGACAGAGTGAGACCCTGTCTCTAAAAAAAAAAAAGAGAGAGAGAGATTTGGATGCATAGTCAGGGTTGACATTACGAGGCCCGATGGAGCAGGAGAGTTCTGGAGGGGTTGAAGGTAATCCTCATGGCCCCTTGCAGAAATGGGAAAGGAGAAGCAGCCGGGGTGAGAGGCCTTGGACTACGATTCAGGAGATCAGAGCCACCAATGAGCAAGGGTGACCTTGGGTGAATCATTTAACTTCCTGGGAATTCTGGCAAATGAGGGTGTGGGATGAGGGCCTTTCCACTCTGACAGGCTATTATTTGGAGACTGCGTGTTGCATCCAGTCTTGGGGCCCAGGACTCCGCAGCTTGAAGTGCAGAGGGAGGCTTGCCATTGTGGTATTTTATTGTGAAACTCATCATCTGTCTCTCTCTCCTTCTCTCCCTCACTCCCCCGCTCCTTCCCCGTTTCAGGAACTGTGTGCTGTTAGAAGCTTTCCACCTTTATTAGGGATCATTAGAGCTTTACAACACCAGCAGATTGGGTGGGGCCAGTCACAATAAACAGATTTATAATGGGTATAAACGAGACACCTATAACTGCTGGAGGTTAACACTTTCAGGGCCTCTGAATAGCAGCTGGCATGCCATGCCTTCTGGCCCTGTCCACTGCAGGGTGCTTCTTCCTGCTTGGCACCCATTGGACTGCGTTGACAGTGAAGCCTAACTGAGTTCTTGTTCAGCAAGGGTGGAAAACACTTAAACAACATCTCCTATTTGTGTAACATCAGTTTGCACGATGGGCACACAAGTGCTTAATTTCTCTCAAGGTGTTTTGTGGATAGAGACAGAAATGAGCGGCCTTTCTTCCTCGTTGTCTACAACCCTACAGCCAGGGGAACTAGAGGCTTTGCATCCCTACTTGTAAACTTCAATCTCACCATGAAGAAGAAGGTCCCTGAAGTCTCTGAATGCCTTGCTCTCTATGTATGTATTCTGAACGGTAGCATTGTGGGCTGTACCAACATCTAAGCCTGAGTTGGATTTCTTCACCATTGTGTCTCCAGCCCATAGCCCTGTGCCTGGCACACGGTAGACACTCCATATATTTGTGAAATAAAGATATCTATTACAGAGGGCTTCCTGTCAAAGCATATGCAGGAAGCCCCTGTTTTATAAATTTGGTATTCAGTTTAAGAATTAAACTGAGCATAGGATTAGTTATGTTTTATATAGCATATATGTGCCATATATATATATAGAGGCATATTTTCTCTTCTCTAGAAACAATGTCACTCAGCTCACCCCTATTAACACTGCTTAAGTATACAGTTCACAAATTAATGTCAACATTTAATGTTACCAGAAAGTTTTCAAAGAACATATCATGACTTTCTCCCTAATATTTTACTGGCAAACTAGTCTCATTTAATTTAGTTCTGCTAGTTAGCTTAATGTTCTACTACTTTCATTCCTTTTAAAATCTCTTACCAGGATCCCCAGGGCAAGAAAAAAGCAAGAACTTCTCCTCTTGTGTTTCCATTGAGCAAAGTGAGGTCTAGAAAAGGGACTGGGCTACTGCAAATCAATTATCTGGAGAGACAGAAGCAAAACTGCCCCGCTCTGGGCAGCCATCAGGTCTCTGGTGGTGCTCCCTGAGCATCTGCCTGGTGCTCCTAACTCAGTGCCCAACACCTGGTGTTGCTTGGGATGAGCCTCCCTGGGCCTGCCAGTGATCAATAGCTATCTGTCATGATGATGGTGATGATGATGATGATGATAATGATACTGATGGAGATGCCCTCTGTGACAGTGATGAAGAGGCTGGGATCTGGCCAGGCAAATCCCTATCACAAGGCAGCTCTGACACTTGCCAGGCCTCAAAGGATCTTCTCCCTGGGTATCATCTCCCAGTAGGGTCTTTCTTATGTATAGGCTGTGGTGGAAAACCTCCCTTTTCTAAGGCAATTTTATTAGCCCTTCAGTCACAATACAGATGTCTGTTTATAGGACCTTACTTTTGTGTGGACACCCAGTGGCTCAGTCTGCTGATGGCTTTATAGCCTTTCTCGCTTTGCCCAGACCCACTGGGAGCATCGCCATTCTCCTTGTCGGCCAGGCCTAGAGGCCTTTGTTGCAGCCATATTATCTCTGCCCGCAAAGGCAGCTGCTCAGAAAACACCAGACCCCAGGAGGCAGACTGCAGAAGAGCACTGTCTGTCCCCACAGCCTTTAAGCCTAACGATGTCCACCGTTAACCCTTCTTAGTTTTACCCTAGTTTCTTTGGAGAAAGGGGCATTTAAGTTACTCATGTTGCCACAGTAAAATCCCGTTAATTGACTCTTCTCCTTATACCCAAATCAACCCAGTGGCCCCCAAACTCGGTTCTTCAAATGTGAAACTGCCCAAGTCTATCAATACTGTTTCTTCAATTTTGATTATATTTTAATCTCTCTCTCCTTTTCTCTTACTCCCCTTTCTTCCTCCTTAAAAAGAATGCTTGCCTCTCCTTGCCCACAGAAAAACAGGGAGAGGGAGGCCAAAGCAGGACTACTTGAGCCCAGGAGTTTGAGACCACCCTGGGCAACATAGAGCCCCCATCTCTACAAAATAATAACAATAATAATAATAATAATAAATTAGCCAAGCATGGTGGCATGCACCTGTAGTCTCAACTGTTTGGGGGGCTGAGGTAGAAGGATTCCTTGAGCCCAGCAGGTCAAGGCGGCAGTGAGCTGTGATCGCGCCACCGCACTCCAGCCTGGGTGACAGAGCTAGAGCTTGCCTCAAAAACGAAAAGAAAAACAGGGAGATTTAGAGGATAAATGGATATACTCCAGTCACTTCACCATCACTCAACTCAACAGTCTAAAGGGGAAAGTGATGTGGAGTCATCAGAGTTTAAGCGTAGGTTATTCATTTATCATTTACTCCTTCAGCAAATGTTTAATGAATGCCTAGCATGACTCCATGCCAAGAAGAAAATGGAGAATACAGACAAGGTCCTGCCCTCATGGGGCTTACATTCTAGTGAGGGATGCAGCCAAGGAACAAGTAAACAAACCTGCAAAATCATTTCAAGCTATTAGTGGGTCATGATGGGGAGGCTCTACATATCTGGAGCCCATTTGGGGCTTATGAGAAAGAGGGAGAAGGGTCAGCTTTGGAACACCACTGACTTGCTGGGAGACCCCCTAGCAAGGAGCGGTGCAAACAACCTTGTCCTCTCTGAACCTCAGTTTTCCACTCTGTCAAATGGGTGCCTGTGACACATTGAGAAGCAGACGGGTGTAACATACTCTCAGATGTGAGGACTGCCCAAGTTCTCAAGTGCCAGGCTGGTTCCTTTTGCCTACAGCAGCAATCTTCAGACTGAACTATTCGTTGCAAACCACCTGATGTTTGCCTGCAGAAACTGCCACTCTGGTAAGGATGAGGCGTGGTGGCACAGGTAGACCTTGTGGGGGAGGACACGCGGAGTTTCTGTTGCTCTTCTACCTCCCCACATGTGCAGTTTTTTCAAGTGCACCACGCACATTAGCTTCTGTTCTCAGCCAAGGTGCTTTTGATGAAAGATTTTTTTTCTTTTCTTGGTTACATTTGCTTTGATTTTTTTTTAAATAAGAAAACCAGTTTGTGGGCTTCCCTTAAGTATCACTCAACTTTTACTCCTTGAGTCAAGAATGTTTACTGTCCCCACAGGCCTGTCTGTATTTCTCCTCTTATGAATTGAGCTCCTAACTAAGCCATGTTAGGTAGAAAGGGATCTGGAATTGAAACCAGCCCAGCATTTAAATTGCTCTCATCTTGCATCAGCTTTTTCTTCCACACTCGCAGATTTTTAATCTTCTAAACTCTCTGCAAACATGAATCTTTATCCTCGCAGAGGAGGAAGTATTAATAAGAACTAGCAAAAGTCCTGTGCTACAAACAAGGACACTGAGGCAGCAATGCTAACTCATTTGAAAGCTTTCATTGCTGGAGTTCTCAGTTTCAAGCCAGGGAATTGTTCACATTCTTTTCTTCCAAATGGGCCTCTCAGAAGTTCACCAGATGGAATCATTTGTCTGTCTGCCTCTGTCCTTAAGAAAAGTAACGTGTTTAGGGAGAAGGTAGAGTTATCAGGACACAGTACTGGGTCCATCAAGCCTGGCGCAGTCTCTCCCTGTGCTCTCCCCAACATAATGATTTGGCTTCATAGGAAAGATGGCACTGTCTACTCATAATTTATAAACAATGAACATAGTTATTTCCTTTTGGAAGAGCTTTCTCCTTCGCATGTTCTCTCCTGCCTGAGTTTAAATTCCCAGTTTCTAGACCCAACAGGGTTGGGTTGTGCTCTGCATGAGGTTAGAAACACAGGGGAAGAATGTGTGTGACAGAGCCCCAGCCAGTTGAGTAATGTTTACTCTGTTGGTGGCTGGGACGCTCACTCATGCTGGCAGAGGTCCACCAGCCAGAGGAACATTCCTGCATTATCAGGGATGGGAGGTTGGCTCTGAAATGTCAAGGGTGAACGGCATCCCACCAGATTCTGGGTGCAGCTCACAGACCTCAGCGAAAGGAACCCCCAGGCTTCAGCGCCGAAGGCCACATCAGGGGCAAGCTGAGCCCACATTGCCCAGGAATCCCCACTTTCCTCATTTCTTCTTACTGAAAGAGCAATTCTGGTCCTGTTTTCCTGGTTGACGTTGCTCTTCTGTTCACACAGCAGAACCAGTGCATCTCTGACATTATTTTATTCATTCATGATTCTGGATTGTGAAGAAGGAATATCTGCATGCCCCTTCCACAGACAAAAATGCCAACGCCCAGAAGTTAACTGACCCAGAATCATCAGAGAGTTAAGGCAGAGAGAGAGAGAGAGAGAGAGAGAGATTGAGCCTGGTGCCCAGTTGATCTCTGGAATCGTGGAATTGGGGTCTCAGCTGTTTTTTGAAGCTCTTAGAGCAGAATTAAATCGCCAGGGGCTCTGTGAGCTGTAGCTCTAAGCCCCTGAAGCACAGGTTTCTGCAAAGTCTCTCTGGTGAATGGCACCCTAAGCAGTGCCTCTCTGGGGTCCTCCTGTAAGGCAGTCATGTTTGTCTTTCAACACACAGGCAC
>NW_012103965.1:203258-205758 GCF_000951045.1 Mandrillus leucophaeus
CTCAGTGCCCAACACCTGGTGTTGCTTGGGATGAGCCTCCCTGGGCCTGCCAGTGATCAATAGCTATCTGTCATGATGATGGTGATGATGATGATGATGATAATGATACTGATGGAGATGCCCTCTGTGACAGTGATGAAGAGGCTGGGATCTGGCCAGGCAAATCCCTATCACAAGGCAGCTCTGACACTTGCCAGGCCTCAAAGGATCTTCTCCCTGGGTATCATCTCCCAGTAGGGTCTTTCTTATGTATAGGCTGTGGTGGAAAACCTCCCTTTTCTAAGGCAATTTTATTAGCCCTTCAGTCACAATACAGATGTCTGTTTATAGGACCTTACTTTTGTGTGGACACCCAGTGGCTCAGTCTGCTGATGGCTTTATAGCCTTTCTCGCTTTGCCCAGACCCACTGGGAGCATCGCCATTCTCCTTGTCGGCCAGGCCTAGAGGCCTTTGTTGCAGCCATATTATCTCTGCCCGCAAAGGCAGCTGCTCAGAAAACACCAGACCCCAGGAGGCAGACTGCAGAAGAGCACTGTCTGTCCCCACAGCCTTTAAGCCTAACGATGTCCACCGTTAACCCTTCTTAGTTTTACCCTAGTTTCTTTGGAGAAAGGGGCATTTAAGTTACTCATGTTGCCACAGTAAAATCCCGTTAATTGACTCTTCTCCTTATACCCAAATCAACCCAGTGGCCCCCAAACTCGGTTCTTCAAATGTGAAACTGCCCAAGTCTATCAATACTGTTTCTTCAATTTTGATTATATTTTAATCTCTCTCTCCTTTTCTCTTACTCCCCTTTCTTCCTCCTTAAAAAGAATGCTTGCCTCTCCTTGCCCACAGAAAAACAGGGAGAGGGAGGCCAAAGCAGGACTACTTGAGCCCAGGAGTTTGAGACCACCCTGGGCAACATAGAGCCCCCATCTCTACAAAATAATAACAATAATAATAATAATAATAATAAATTAGCCAAGCATGGTGGCATGCACCTGTAGTCTCAACTATTTGGGGGGCTGAGGTAGAAGGATTCCTTGAGCCCAGCAGGTCAAGGCGGCAGTGAGCTGTGATTGCGCCACCGCACTCCAGCCTGGGTGACAGAGCTAGAGCTTGCCTCAAAAACGAAAAGAAAAACGGGGAGATTTAGAGGATAAATAGATATACTCCGGTCACTTCACCATCACTCAACTCAACAGTCTAAAGGGGAAAGTGATGTGGAGTCATCAGAGTTTAAGCGCAGGTTATTCATTCATCATTTACTCCTTCAGCAAATGTTTAATGAATGCCCAGCATGACTCCATGCCAAGAAGAAAATGGAGAATACAGACAAGGTCCTGCCCTCATGGGGCTTACATTCTAGTGAGGGATGCAGCCAAGGAACAAGTAAACATACCTGCAAAATCATTTCAAGCTATTAGTGGGTCATGATGGGGAGGCTCTACATATCTGGAGCCCATTTGGGGCTTATGAGAAAGAGGGAGAAGGGTCAGCTTTGGAACACCACTGACTTGCTGGGAGACCCCCTAGCAAGGAGCGGTGCAAACAACCTTGTCCTCTCTGAACCTCAGTTTTCCACTCTGTCAAATGGGTGCCTGTGACACATTGAGAAGCAGACGGGTGTAACATACTCTCAGATGTGAGGACTGCCCAAGTTCTCAAGTGCCAGGCTGGTTCCTTTTGCCTACAGCAGCAATCTTCAGACTGAACTATTCGTTGCAAACCACCTGATGTTTGCCTGCAGAAACTGCCACTCTGGTAAGGATGAGGCGTGGTGGCACAGGTAGACCTTGTGGGGGAGGACACGCGGAGTTTCTGTTGCTCTTCTACCTCCCCACATGTGCAGTTTTTTCAAGTGCACCACGCACATTAGCTTCTGTTCTCAGCCAAGGTGCTTTTGATGAAAGATTTTTTTTCTTTTCTTGGTTACATTTGCTTTGATTTTTTTTTAAATAAGAAAACCAGTTTGTGGGCTTCCCTTAAGTATCACTCAACTTTTACTCCTTGAGTCAAGAATGTTTACTGTCCCCACAGGCCTGTCTGTATTTCTCCTCTTATGAATTGAGCTCCTAACTAAGCCATGTTAGGTAGAAAGGGATCTGGAATTGAAACCAGCCCAGCATTTAAATTGCTCTCATCTTGCATCAGCTTTTTCTTCCACACTCGCAGATTTTTAATCTTCTAAACTCTCTGCAAACATGAATCTTTATCCTCGCAGAGGAGGAAGTATTAATAAGAACTAGCAAAAGTCCTGTGCTACAAACAAGGACACTGAGGCAGCAATGCTAACTCATTTGAAAGCTTTCATTGCTGGAGTTCTCAGTTTCAAGCCAGGGAATTGTTCACATTCTTTTCTTCCAAATGGGCCTCTCAGAAGTTCACCAGATGGAATCATTTGTCTGTCTGCCTCTGTCCTTAAGAAAAGTAACGTGTTTAGGGAGAAGGTAGAGTTATCAGGACACAGTACTGGGTCCATCAAGCCTGGCGCAGTCTCTCCCTGTGCTCTCC
>NW_012103965.1:206748-231683 GCF_000951045.1 Mandrillus leucophaeus
TGGGGGACTGAGGCGGGTGGATGACTTGAGTTCAAGAGTTTGAGACCAGCCTGGCCAACACGGTGAAACCCTGTCTCTACCAAAAATACAAAAATTTAGCTGAGCATGGTGGTGGGCAACTGTAGTCCCAGCTACTTAGAAGGCTGAGGCAGGAGAATCACTTGAGCCCGGGAGGTGAAAGTTGCCATGAGCCGAGATGATGCCACTGTACCCAGATTAGGTGACAGAATGAGACTCCGTCTCTGAAATAAAATTTTTAAAAAGCACAACACTTGAAAACCTCTTCAGCGACACATTTTTTGCTTTGAGATGAAGTCTTGCTCTGGTCACCCAGGCTGGAGTGCAGTGGCGGGATCTCAGCTCACTGCAACCTCCACCTCCCAGGTTCAAGCAATTTTCCTGCCTTAACTTCCTGAGTAGCTGGGATTAAACCACTGTGCCCAGCTAATGCACGTACCACCATACCCAGCTAAATTTTGTATTTTTAGTAGAGATACGGTTTCACCACGTTGGCCAGGCTGGTCTCGAACTCCTGACCTTAAGTGATCCACCCGCCTCGGCCTCCCAAAGTGCAGGGATTACAGGCGTGAGCCACCGTGCCTGGCCAACACATTTTTAAAAGATAAGAATCCAATAAAAAGATTACCAGAGTTTTATACCCGTTAAATAGTTAAGAAATATATAAATGCTGTACAACAATAAATATGGCAAGTTTGCCTAGGAAAGTGGGCATCAGAAGGGCTGCGGGTTGTGCGTTACTGTGAATCAGTGGAGAAAGGGTTATCTGAAATGGGAAGGAAAAGATGTGACTCCATATTGCATGGATGTGTCTCACCAGCGCACACAGTGGACTGAGGTGTTTGGAGGATGTTTGAGGTGTGCATATGTACACACAGCAGCATTGTTAGTATTCTCCTATGTGGTTCCATTCGGCTGGATGCAGCTTTCTGAATTCACTAAGTGTTTTGCAAATGTGAAATTGACATTATACTCAAATTATCCCCTAATATGTCAATAGAATTGGAACAGATTTACACTTTCACTACAATAAATACAGAACTGACTGTATTTTCTCCTTCTGCTAGATGTGATGCTCTTTGTCTGGGGCATGGGCGCTCAAAGCTGCTGGGGTTTCATTCCTTCAGTCAATAAATATTCATAGTATCAGGCAGTCTGCTAGGCTGTGAGGATGTGACAAGTAAAAACTCATCTCTTTCTTTAAGAGGCAGAGAAAAGTGAACATATCAGCAGCATGCATGCAGGGTGACTGACTCCTGCCGTAAGCCTCTGTCTAGTGCATGTAAAATACAAAGGATGGAGCGGCCATCTCCCAGGATGAATCAAGAAGAGCTTCACAGGGGGGCAACATGTGACATGAGATGCTTTCCAGGCAGAGGGAACAGCAAAGGTGCAGAGGCAGGAGATGGTCAGGCCATTTGAGAAATGCGTTAAGGTTGTGGTGAGAGATAGTGCAAATAAAACAGATGAATCGCGAAGGCCCAGTTCTGCCAGTCTTAGGTGCTGGGGCTTTTCTGGAAAGCAGTGAGGAGCCATCAGACATTTCCAAGCAGGGCAGAGGCATGGTGTGACTTTGTTTTAGAAAGAAATCCCAGGCTGCAGCAGTGTGAAAGGCACCTTGGAGATGGTACTCGCACAGGAAGGCAGGGCAAGGATGCTGGCTTCTTGGAACCATGCACTTCTGCCATGCCTTTGGCACTTCTGACCAGTCTATCGGATAGAAACCAAATGATCTGCGTCTGTCCCATATGCTGTTGGGAATCCAGGAATAACCCGATACCCATGATGCTCATGCCTAGGAACAGGAGAAAGTAGACGATCTACTCACCAGGGCCTCAGGGTTGTCTCGACTCTACCTTGGATGGCTTTTGCTGCTTGACACACTTGCTGTGGTTTGCAGAGCCAACACTGGGGACCGGGCCAATTAGTGGCTTGAGCTAGGAAGTAAGTGGAAGGCGAATGGCTGCCATCTGCCACTCTCATTTCTCCTGTGGGTCCTCTGTGGCTATTAACCTGGCATCTTTGGTTAATCAATATTAAACCAGAGCCCTTGTCATATGTTCACTTTAAGAACTTGCATTGGTGAAGGAAGAAGGGAAGATGCCCATTCCATTTCTTAATGCTCCCTAGCACAGTGCCTGGCACATGGCAGGTGCTCAATAAAGTGGCATGACCTCAGCCTTCCTAAAAATGTCTTTTAAACAAAGACAGTCCCAGAGTAGGAGGAATTAATGTGTTTTCAGCAACTGTTATATGCCCAGCATGGTCTGGGTACTTGGACATCCATTAACTCATTCCGTTCTCTTCCCAATGACCTGACGGATGGATATTGTTAACAATGAGGAACTGAAGCTCAGGGAGGTTAAGTAACTTTCCAAGGTCACACAGGTCTTACAGGGTAGAGCCAAGATTTAAACCCAGGTCACCTGGCTCCAGAGCCTACACACTTTGCACTTATTTTTGTTCTCACTTCAAGTGCTCTTCTGAGTTTTTGAAATATGGGAGGACTGGCCTCTCCTTCCTCTAACAAGAGCACCTATTTTTGGTGTACACCTTGTGATGCACCCCCACCCCCTTCCCCCAAAAGATGGCTGGCTGATTACAGCCACCCTCTCAGGGGCCAGTGATTGCCACATTCTTGGTGAGAGGAGCATTGTGGGAACAGCTGCAGGTGGATCTGGAGCTGATGAGCAGCCTTGTGCCTGGCTCCCATCACATTGCTGTGACAATGGCCCCCTCCCCACGGTGGGCAGTCCTCTGGCTTATAGATGAGGAAGCTGGTGCTCACCCAAGAAATTGACAGCAGAGCTGAGATTAAAACAGGGATCCCCCAATTCCCAGCCAGACCTCTATCACTTAACCAGAGGCTTTTAAAGGAATGTTCAGAGGTCTAGGCTCATCTGTCTTTTAACAGAGCAGCTCCATCGTTATATTTCTTATATTGAAGTTTTGTTGGGGAGAAAACAAACTGTGAAAACCACAACAGTCTTGGAATATGCTGCCTAGACTCTAACAAATGGCTCTTGAGTCTCTCCTGACATGCTCCCTTGTAAAGAAGCCTTTTGTTTCCTGCGGAAATCCTTGGTTAATTATTTTTAAATAAATAATTGCGTAGCCTTTGGTAGGGGAGAAGCCTCCCTGTGACCCATATTTGATCATCAGAGGGCTGGCCCTTTTCCGTCAGCCAAATTAAATAGGCTAAATCCAGAGACTGTTTGACTTGAGACTGAATCGATGATGGGGACAGGCTGGGAGGTGAAAACACACCTGACTCCCAGCGTTATCACCACTCTCTCAGGAGCAGAGCCTCTCGGGGAGGTAAATAGCTGGTTAGGGAGTCAGAGAAAGCAGGAGAAAAACAGGGTGAAGTCCAGTTCCTCCAAAAGAACGGAGCAAGAGGCAGACCTCCCTCCTAAGTTGCTTCCAGGGCAAAGCATCAGTGGTTCTGCCAGGGTAGGATTCTTTGGAAACTCTTCTCTACGGAAAGATAATTCCATTCAGTGTTTAGAATCTGTCCTAAGCCATCCAGAATTCTAGGACCTTAGGGCAAATATCTTGGGGTCCATTCCTATACCAGCTTCCTCCCCACAGCATCCCCACCCATAGTTGCCATTTATATGGCATTTTGCAAGAAACCGTATAGATGTTACCTCTAATCCAAAAAGAGCCCTGTTGAGGATGCATTCTCTCCACTTTTCTAGAGGAAACAAAGGCACAGAGAGGGAAAGTAATTTTCCCATGATCACAGATCTATTAAGAGCAGCGTCAGAATTTGAACCCGAGTTGGTTTAGCTGCAGAGTCCATAGTCTTCCCACTGCCCTTCCTTGATAGAAATTCTTCCTTTTGTTTATTTGAAATCTGCCTTCCTCTTTTCCATTGGACCTAGCTCTGCCTTCAGAGCTCATAAGGTTCAAATCTCTTTCTTCTTCTATGTGACTACACTTTGAACTGTTGGCAGCATCCTGCTGGGAACTGGGTGGCAAATGTGAGTGAAGAAAGAAGGCCTCATTTAATCCAATGGGATGGCATCGATGGCAAACAGGAGACGTGGAGGCTGCAAATAGATGCACAGGAGGACAGGGTACTGGGCACGGGCTGTTGACTTGGGGAGCTGGACATTGTTCCTCCTTTTAACTTCATGATTTCTGTTCTTCCCCAAAAATGTAGTGCCTTAAACCAATACACCAATTCCAGCGCCATCCTACTGTCACCACCACCCCTACTAGCAGCTCCTTGATTCAAAGAATGGGGAAAATGGCCAATAGAAAAGCTCATAGAGCAAGCATCAAGCCACTACATACTCAGACAAGTTGCTCTTGAAGGTTAGAACCCAGCTTTAGCATTTGTTTTATTTTTTTCCCCAGGCCTCTTAAGTTCTAGGTCATATCAGCCTTGGGTAATGTCCTTAGGAAGATCCAAGGAAAACTGGCTTGGGGCTCATCTAGTCTCATCTTGGTAAGCTTCATCTTAGTGAATTAGAGGCAGATCATGACACGGATTATGGCAGTGTACCTGGCCCCTGGGGGAACTTTGTAGCCTCCTCTGGAAGGTGGGGCTCTAGCTAGGGCAGGGGGTGGGTGGATGAAAGAGAACCAACAGAATCAGTATACAGGGATGGTTCATCTTGGGAAACTGGGCAAAGGAAGACGTGCAGCCAAAGAGTTGGTCTACTTCTCCAGATGATTCCATGCCTAGAGTATCTGGTCTCTGCAGGACAGGGTCCTCCAAACCTTTTTGTCAAATCCAAAGCAAAAAACGAGAACACTGTCTTTCTAAGCACTGAGCTTAGGGTGAGATGTCCTGTGTAACCTCAACCTTGTCCTTGACTGTTTCATGGGCACATCAAGCAGGACTTCCATCTGCAAACTGGACCCAGGTTCTTGGCTTTCTTGTGGCTTCCTTCAGTTGCCTGATCTCTGTCCAGTACTTTTCTTTCCTGAGAGCAGATCTCCATTTTGGTTCCCGAGCAAGAGGGAGGGTCAGAGCAGTGAGGCTGTAAACATGTTTGGTTCTACCCTTCCCTTGCAGAGCAAACTCCAGTGGTTTACTAAGCATCCACATCTGCCTGTGTGTGCTGCCTGCCCCACCTCCCGGCAGACGCACCTTTCCCTGTGCCCTGGAAGGCAGCCAAATGGGACCCCACCAAAGGAATGTGAGTTCTACAGCCTAGCCCCTAGACGCAGCCTCATCCCTGTCCTGCTCTGCCTGTGTCCGTGCCCCTGACCTCTTGGGCCTGGCCACAAAGTGATACACAGAGACTGACGCCTAAGCTACGGCTCTTTCAAGGGTCACTGGACAAGGGCTTCTTCTTTGTCACATGGGTCTACTTATACTTTGCAGCGCCACAAGAGATGCCAGGGAAACAAACATTTCTAGAAGGCATTTTAAAGAATGAAAGAAATACTCCAGCCAGTAAGAGTATCCTAAAAGAACTATGCGGAAGCAATAACAAACAGAATCCATCCAGTCATTCATTTATTCATCAGAAGTTTACTGAGTGGCTAGTCAGTGCCAAGGCACTGGGGATACATCAGTGAACAAAACAAAAGGGATAAAAATGCCCTGCCCTCATGGAGCTTATATTCTAGAATTAAATAAAGAACATGCCATATTTACCCTGGAGAAAAACAGCCGATATTTCTTGTGGGTGGACAGGGAAGGAGAAGGCAACTTTATTTTCTTATTACCCACCCTTGAAAACGGGGTGCCGAGTCATTGTTCCAGGGCCCTGGTGGCACTAATGTTCCCTATTGGGTTTGTGTTGTTTTGCAGGAGTGCGCTACAGCCAGCAGGGAAGCAATGAGGTCACTTCCTCCTCAACAATCAGTCACCATGGCAACAGCGCCATGGTGACCAGCCAGTCGGTTTTACAGCAAGTCTCCCCAGCCAGCCTGGACCCAGGCCACAATCTCCTCTCACCTGATGGTAAAATGGTGAGTACACCTGGGCCATTGTAGCTCTGGAGCTGATAAGATAAGAGGCAAAACAAACACAACTTCTCACAAGGCCTGCCTCAAACAATGAAGCATTGTAGCCCCGCAGGGGAAAATGAGGGCTGTCCGGAGTTGGAAAGGAGAGGTAGTGCTGGTGACCTAGCCTTTGGCGGGTAGAAGAGGTGTTCGGTTTGAACCCAGCCAATAAATCTGACAGAGTTCTGCTCTCATTTTATTGATTGAATGCCTCATAAAGGAGCAAGCCCGGTGGGACACTGTTTGTTTCGGGGCTTGCCAATGACATTTGTGTTGATAAAATGTTCATTCATCCTTCCCCCCAAGGCCTCCAAAGCCAATTTTTTAACTTAGAGAGCACCTCACTTTGACACAAGCCCCCTCTTCCTCCTTACCATCCCCTTGGTACTCACAAGGAGAGTCATTAGCAAGTCAGGATGTAGTGGATAGGAGGCGATGGGGAGAAGCTTCTTGAACTGGAACGGCCAAAGACATGGGATGCCATGACAGCGAAGATCACAGTACAAATGGTAGATGGGGTGGGGCGACGCTTAGGGAGGGAGAAACACCAGCTTTGAAGTTACAATTGCCCAGGTTCAAATCTCAGCTCCAGCTCTTAATAGCTGTGCAGCCTGAGCAGGTTACTCGATTACTTATGATCTCTTTTCCTCATCTATAAAATAGGGGCGGTAACAGCAGGCTCAGCAGGGGCATGAGCGTGATAACATATGAGAAATACTCTGCAGTGTTTGCCATAGGAAATAGTCAATCAACTGCAGTATTGTTGTTGTTGTCGTGTTAATGTCAATATCATTCTCATTAAATGAAGTTTTCTATATCTGTAACCACAGCCCCACATCCAGATGCAAGTTTAGCACACTTGGTGAAGAATGGACAATTTGAATTTGAATTTTCTACATCAAACTAGATTCTAGGCCAGGTGCAGTGGCTCACACCTGTAATTCCAGCACTTGGGGAGGCTGAGGCAGGTGGATCACTTGAGGCCAGAAAGTTTGAGACCGGCCTGGAAAACATGGTGAAACATCATCTCTATAAAAAAAAAAATACAAAAATTAGCCGGGCGTGGTGGCATGCACCTGTAATCCCAGCTACTCGGGAGGCTGAGGCGGGAAGCTCACTTGAGCCTGGGAGGCAGAGGTTGCAGTGAGCCGAGTTCACGCCACTGCACGCCAGCCTGGGCAACAGAGTGTGACTCGGGTGTCTCAAAAAACAATAATTAATAATAATAATACAATAAATAAAACTAGGTTCTAATTAGGATTAGGTTCTGATCCTGTAGCAACACAAGTGCAGGAGAGTGGCTTATGGGAGAACAGGAGCATTACAACACGGCAAGGGTACAGAATGAAAAGCTCTATTCTTTGGGTCATGCTCTGTTTTTCAGGGGAGGGAGGAGCCGCGGGTTCCTGACTTTCATGCTGAAGGTGGAGCTGCACACATTCCCAGAGTGGGGGCCAGGATGGGTGAGGGCAACAGGGTGCAGAGGCCATTTTAGATCTTGACGTGTGTGCTGTGTAGGCAACACAGAAACGGTGGGTCACAGGTGATTGAGTCCCAGGCTCCCTGGAGGAAAAACAAAGTGTGGTTTCTGAGGGGAACACTGACCCGGCCAATTCTGGTTTCGGAGGACCTGAGCCGCTCGCCCTGGTCGTGGTCTCTGAAAACAAAAATGAAAGGGCACTCCTAGGGGAGGCATTTTGCAGCCCCCTTCTCCTACTCCCACCTATCCCTTAAGAAAGATTCTTCTCCATATGAAGAACCACTTGTGTCAGTTACCTGTGAGAGGTACAGACAAGTCTTTCTGTCTTCTCAAGAGTGTCCCGAACAAGTTAGGGTTAAGGATTACCCAGGCTTCAGTGGAGAAGGGGGCCTTATGGAAGAGGTCTTGACTTCTCAGTGGGAAAAACCTTCCAGGTCTCAGCTCTTATTGCTTGAAGGTCCTTGGGGTTTCCTGTTGAGCTCTGCCACTCCTAAGAGGCAGGCTGCCTCACCCAGGCCAGGGCCGCTCTCAATGCAGCCTGCGGACACGCTTTTTGCTTCCTGTTCTGCTCGGCGGTGCTTTAACTGGGCAGTGTGTTACTGGATTGATGATTGACCAAGACTGCACACCTCAACGTTAGCAAACACCTGGAAGCTTGTTTGCAAGGACTGGCTTTTCTCTTGTCTCCAAACACCCTAGTGCATGCGCTGTGTCACTACCATCAGAGGCCCAAATTCAAGAGTTTGTTTTCTTGTTAATATAATAAGATGTCCATCACGGATCTTGGTCCACCAAGGCAAGAGTGGAGTATGGCTAAAAAGGAGTGCAGGCAAGGGAACCAGTATGTGTAAGTCTTGGCTCGGTCATTCACCAGCAGTAGGGTGGACAAATTGCTTAACCTCAGTTTCTTCATCTGTAAAATGGGGGATAATGATGCCTACATCATAGGGTTGGTGTGAAGATTGCTTGCAGCACTGTTGTTCTTTGGGTCAGCCCTGTTCTAGGAATGACAGTCTCCCATGCTGACTTTCAGTAGGACATGCCTTGAAATGTTTCCCCAAGGACTGGTTTTGGAAATAAAGTCAATCCATTTGAACTCTCTGTTGTACCGTCTGCCCCTACCCACCCCCATGCCCAAATGTCATGCGTTGACAAAAAACTGGCCAGGTTTAGGGTTATAGTCTGTGCATGTCGAACCTTTAAAAAAAAAAAAAAAGAAAGAAAGAAAGAAAAAAGAAAAGCACATACTGGATACTTTCACAGTATCAAGCAGTATGTCCTGATGGTGAAAAGCTCAGGCAGGCCGTGGTGGCAGATAGCCTGCTTTCAACCCCAATTCTACCACTTGGGCACACTTCTTAACTTCTCTAAATTTCAGTATCCTTACCTATGAAATAGGGATAATAATACCAACATTATAGACTATAGGTATGTAAAGAACCTAGCATAGTGAACAGACCATAAGTGACAGCATTCATATAATTCAGGTTCTCCAAATTACCATGTAAGGATCACCACTGATATCCTTAGCAGTGCCCTAGCTTCCATCAGTCCAGGAGCCAAATAGAAAGTAATGCTTGTGGCCGGGCACAGTGGTTCACACGTGTAATTCCACTACTTTGGGAGGTGACGAAAGATCATTGCTTGAGCCCAGGAGTTCAAGACCAGCTTGGGTAACACAGCAAGACCCTGTCTCTACAAAAAATTAAAAAATTAGCCAGGCATGGTGGTGCATGCCTGTTGTCCCAGCTCCTCCAGAGGTTGAGGTGACAGGATCGCTTAATTCCAGGAGTTCGAAGCTGTAGTGAGCTGTGATCGTGCCACTGCACTCCAGCCTTGGCGACAGAGTAAGACCCTGTCTCAAAATAAAATAAAATAAAATAAAATAATGGTTGCATTTTAGAATGGGAAGTAACTTGATCAAGGTTGCCCAAACTTAGCATGTGGATAAGATTTAAACTCCAGCAAAACTGGATTTTAACTCTGGCTTTTTCACTTATGAGTCAAGTGACACAGAAATAGTCTCAACTCTTCTAAAGATCAGTTTCTTAATCTGCGGTATAGGGACTGATAGTAATAATGCCTGCCCTACTTGTGTCATTATCTATTAAGGACAATCAGTGAAAGCACTTTACAAATCCTAAAGCCACACACATTTAAATTATCTTTATCACCGGCTTCCACATTTCTCTTATACCATTAACCACATGCTGAAATGGCAGAGAAATTACTGTCACTTGGTTGACTTTCTCCAAAGGAACTACATTACCCAAGAGATTCAGTCTGAAGGCAGGTTACGCATTTTTTTTTTTTTAAATGACTCTGACATTTTGAAAAACAAGTCCAGCAAACAGGCTGGTTCTCTCTTGTTTGATGTGGTCAGAATTCCTTCTTGGTCATGTGACCCCCTAACTCATTTCTTGATGCTTATTTTAAAAACACAAACAAACCTGTTTGGTTTTTTCTTTCTTTCTTTTTCAAATTAACCTTGGACGCTGTGGGGTTGACCAGAAGGGCAGGGTGGGAGATACCATCTTACCTGGGTGCTGGTGTGAGACCTATGGTCTGAAGAGCTCTGGGAAGTGAAAGATGGAAGAAGGAAGGTTGAGTTACTCAGACATCTGGTGTATCCTAACCCTAGAGCACCTCTCATGGTTCCTGACGCTCTCAAGCATGCCTGGGTTCAGAATAAGAGGGGCCAGCCCTTTCTTAATAATAACTTTGAAAATTATTTTGGCCGGGTGCAGTGGCTCAAGCCTGTAATCCCAGCACTTTGGGAGGCCGAGACAGGCAGATCACGAGGTCAGGAGATCGAGACCATCCTGGCTAACATGGTGAAATCCTGTCTCTACTAAAAAATACAAAAAACTAGCCGGGCGAGGTGGTGGGCATCTGTGGTCCCAGCTACTCAGGAGGCTGAGGCAGGAGAATGGTGTAAACCCGGGAGGCGGAGCTTGCAGTGAGCTGAGATCCGGCCACTGCACTCCAGCCTGGGCGATAGAGCGAGACTCTGTCTCAAAAAAAAAAAAAAAAAAAAATTATTTTGAGGCTGGGCACGGTGGCTCCCGCCTGTAATCCCAGCACTTTGGGAGGCCGAGGTGGCACATAACCTGAGGTCAGGAGTTCAAGACCAGCCTGGCCAACATAGTGAAATCCTGTCTCTACTAAAAATACGAAAATTAGCCAGGTGTGGTGGTGGGTGCCTGTAGTTCCAGCCACTCGGGAGACTGAGGCAGGAGAATTGCTTGAACCCCGGAGGCGGAGATTGCAGTGAGCCGAGATCATGCCATTGCACTCCAGCCTGGGCAACAGAGCTGGACTCCACCTCAAAAAAAGAAAAAAATTATTTTGAAACTATAAGTAGTAAACTGATTTATCATGGAAAAAGTGTAGGGGTGTATCAGACTGATGGTGCCCTTATAATTACAACTAGAGTTAATGGGAAAACATTGGAAACATTTCTGATAACATCAGAAACAAGCACATCTGTTACAGCTGTTATTGTTTAATACTATAAGTTCTAAGCAATGCAATAGGACATGTAGACATATCTGTACTAGCAAGGAAAAGACTCTGTTACCATCAGATGCTTGTATTACAATTACATACTTGGAAAAAAATCAATGAGGAAAAGACACTAGTAAGTTTCAATGAAGTGGTCATGTACAAAGTAAATACACATTTATCAGTAGCTTTCTCATACTAATCTGTCATTAAAATATAATGGCGATTACAATATAGGATCCTTGACCAAAAAAGAAATAAAAAATTTTGTAATGTGTACTGGAGATATGGAAAAAGTAGAGAAACCTTATAATGGCTAGTGTCCCTCAACCTTTAGTAATTTCTGAAGCTGGCTAGTAACTCAGACAGTCAACAACAAATGCACCATGAGGGCAGGGATCATTGTCTGTTTTACTTACTGCTCTATCCCCAGCACCTAGAATAGTGTCTTCCCACAGTAGACACTTAATAATTGTGTTTTTTTCTTTTTTCATAGAGATGGGATTTCACCATGTTGCCCAGGCTGGTCTTGAACTCCTGAGCTCAGCCAGTCCTCCTGCCTTGGCCTCCCAAAGTGCTGGGATTACAGGCGTGAACCACCGCACCCACCCAATAATTGTTATTGAGTGAATGAAGGAATGAATTTCAGAACTAGCCATGCCAAGGACTCGCTAAGTCACATCATGTTGTAAACTGCTCTTTGTGGTCCAAGACCACCCATGTTTCTCTTGTTTTTTTCTCTCCATCAGATCTCAGTCTCGGGAGGAGGTTTGCCCCCAGTCAGCACCTTGACGAATATCCACAGCCTCTCCCACCATAACCCCCAGCAATCTCAAAACCTCATCATGACACCCCTCTCTGGAGTCATGGCAATTGCACAAAGTAAGTTCTATTCTTGGTCAGAAAACTTGGGGGCGGGGAGAAGAATGGGAAGCAAATTAGTGCGGTGAAAAATAACTGTAGGTCTCCTTCAAACTCACCCACACTTGTAGATTTGGTTTAACTTCTTTAGCTTCTGATCGGTCTCCTTAAATCCAATATTTGGATTGTTTAGCCTAAAACAAGAGAAAATTATGGAATGGATTTGTATCCTGGTCACAGTTCAGCAGCTGTGCATTCTTGGTCAAATCATTGAACCTTTAGGAGATTCAATGTCCTCATCTACAAAATAGGTTGTTGAAGTGATCAAATGACAGTGAATATGAACATGCTTGTAAATCTCTAAAGCATGAATATGTATAACATGGTAGCTTACACTTTGTCTTGAGTTCATTCCTGTCACTAAGTAGGTGGTAGATTTTTCAGGAGGTTCTTTATGTTTGGTGATGATGAAGTGAGAATGACAGGTTTCCCTCTAAATGGGGAATTTTGTGTGGTATATGAAATCTCCTTGACCAGCAGTGAAAATACACCGAGGGAGGACCCAGAAGGAAACTGCCATTGTATCTGAGAGCTTTGAAAACTTTAAGGAGAAATAGGTTGCTTTGGGACATCACACGCCTGAAGACACAGAGATGGATCAGGTCCCTCCAGCTCCAGGAGGCTCATATTCAACAGCAAGCCTGTGCCCTCCCATACATAGGCCATCTCGAGGCATGAGAAGGCTGAAGGGAACTGTGGTTGTGGATGTCTCTTTGAGAGTTTTAATGTTGATGAGTATTCAGCATATTTTCAGCTTCACCATGACAGCTCAGGCCAAGTCATTGTTTCTCAAAACCATCCTTGTGACCCTTGGATGTATTACTGGATGTCTTGGGAGAGATGTAAGGGCAGCACGCTGGTCATCTTTCTTTCAACCTTGTATCGCTCCATTGTCCTTTTGACCTTCCTTGTGTCTAGGGCCCATGTTGGCCATCTCTTTGTTTCTGCCTTTTTCTTCCTTCCCTCTTCTCTCCCTAAATCAGCTCTAGCTAGGGTCGGAACTTGGATTCTCACTTCTGAAGAGAATGACTTACGCATCCTTTGAGGTCAGAACAGGGCTAGGCCCATTGGAGCACACAAATTTATTGAATATGTGTGGCTCTCACTCTATCCTGAGCTGCTTGGAAATTGACACACAGTGCATTTATTTTGGCAGAAGGAAAATGGGACTGGGGAAGCATTTGGAGAACTCATAATATAAACGATCATTTTAAATGTACTGCCTTTTGACTGGGCCCTCTGGTATATGGAATATGGTAATTATACTAACACCAGAGTTTGGAATGAGATAAGATACCTAAAACCAGCTTGTTTGCCATTTAGAATATTTGATTAAAAGACCCGTGGAGAAGATATTCCACTTATTTCTGCAATCAAAATAATAAACAAACTGTCCCATTTAACTTATTTCTTCCATTCTAAGCTTTCACTGCCATACAGTTATACACACACACACACACACACACACACACACACACTATCTGAATTAAAATTTTCCCTGGGGCTAGTCTTTATCTTTCCATTTTGCACTTTCTAATTTCCTCTACTCATATTTCTCTATCATCTCACAATGCTCCTTAATTTCCTATTCAGATAGGCTACACCAGAGTGCACACTGACCTTAGAAGGATAGCTGTGTGTGTACATATCTGTGTACACTGGGGTAGACAGAGCATGAGGAATGGTGAGAATCACCAGAAAACTACTGAGACACAGAGGTCCTACACTACGGAGTGTCAAGACGAGGAACTGGTTGCAGGCATCCTTATTTAACTGATGTGTTGAGTACCACAGGCCCTGCCTCGGAATTGCAGAAGCCCGTGGAGAAGGTGGTAACAAATTATGTGGCAGGGCCAATTCCTCACTCTCTACTCATTCTCACCTCTTCATCCTATTCTCTTCCTCCTCTCTTCCATGGACTGGATAGCAGACTTCCCAAGCAAGAACCAGTGCCCAGAAACAGAAACAGATGAAAAGGTCAAGACTTACCCACTGAGGGAGCTGCAATGACATCAGAGGCTCTCAATCCTGGAATTGAGGCACATTAGGATCACAGACTGCATTGAAAATAAGGTTCCTGGGCCCCACCTCTGAAGGTTCTGACTCATTAGGTCTTGGGTGGGGCCCAGGAATGTATATTTGTTAAAGAGCTCCCCCAGATGATTTCTGAAGCACACGCAGGTTTCAGAACTATGCCTTCAAATGTCCTCCACTCTAGACAGGATCATTTGCTTTTCTGGGCAGCAGTTTCCCAAAAAGAGCAGCAGCAGTGCTCCCAGAGATTTCTCACAAACAGCAAATCCATGGGGCCTCCTGGGAGACTGAGACCGTAAGCAGGAGGTAGGAAAGGGAAACACGGTAATCAGGGTATCTGGTGAGAGGCTGGCTTGAGGAGACGCTGAGCCCCTGGGGAAGTGGAGACAGTGCTGTTCTGAGGGTGATCAGAGCGTCGCACCCCCCAGCCCCTACCCAGGAGAGCCAGAAGCAGGATTATCCCCCTGTCCTTTCTGCTCAGGGCTCTGGCCTTTTAGGTTTCTGATAACAGTATCAGCGAAAGCTCTGAGGAGGCGATTGTTGAGGACTCTGTGTTATCTCCATTGATGACTTCCCACAAACCTGCTTATGAAACCACCTCCATTTCAGGAAAGCCTCTCTAGGTGTCCCCTCCGCATCCACCTAAAACAGACCTTTTCCTGGATTCCTTCTTCATCCCATTCTTTCCCCAATTTCCCGAAAAGCAAGAACACAGGAACAGAGTCGGCCCCAGGAAGTAGGTCCAGGTGTCTTCTCTCCTGATCGTCCTGTCCCCACTCCGATCCTACCTTAGCTGTCTTCCTCCGGGTGGCTCTTAGAGAGGAGATAGACCGTGGGTACCAGGGGATCCAGTCCTCCCAGTTCTGGCCCGGGTTCTAAAGAGGCCTCAGGATACAGACACAGTTCCAAGTCACAGAGGCCCTGACATCCCCAGAGCAGAAAGATGGGAAGACCCGCTATAACTGCCACGAGACAACCTTTAATGTACTACTTCCTCTTTCTAAAACCTGGTCCTTTTAGTGCCACAAGCCCTATGCTGCCAGATAAGATATGCCCACTTCATAGACTGGCTGAGTTCCAGGGTTTTCTCCCGTCTCTGTTACAATCAAGGGAGTTGGCACCTGACATCTCTCAGGGTCTTTGCACAGTCTACTAAATAAGGGTCTCCAGACTTCACCCTCCCGGGACTATGGAAGTTGTTTTTGATCAAAATTTGGGTCCCTGCACACTCCTGCCCTCTACTGGACAGACAGATCTGGGCAATAACCTGTGCGTCAGTGTAGACATCTTTAACTCTGCCCTGCAGGCACCAGGGCAAGCCTCTCTCACAGCCTGGCATGGATGGAGTGGGCAAGCAGAGCCAGCTTTTCCAAAGCCCTGCTAACCTCAAGAAAGCTAAGTTTGGGAGGTCACAGGATGACTTCGGGAGACTCTCAGGCTTTAGTCAGATCTGTTTAATGCCGGTCTCCAACCCACAACTCACTGTGGAATTTGAGCAAGTAAATTAATCTCTCCAAGTCTCCATTTCTTTAAACTCGCCTCCCATGCAATCTCCTATGTAACAGGCTCAGCCCAGTGACTGGGACATTGAGCAGGGGCTCAAATGATGACATCCATTCACCTCTTCTCATCCCAAGAGCTGTCTCTGATGTTTTCCTCTTGCTCCCACAGGCCTCAACACCTCCCAAGCACAGAGTGTCCCTGTCATCAACAGTGTGGCCGGCAGCCTGGCAGCCCTGCAGCCCGTCCAGTTCTCCCAGCAGCTGCACAGCCCTCACCAGCAGCCCCTCATGCAGCAGAGCCCAGGCAGCCACATGGCCCAGCAGCCCTTTATGGCAGCTGTGACTCAACTGCAGAACTCACACAGTAAGGACACAGGCATGTGGAGGGAGGGAGCACTGAGGACCCTCAGTGGCCAACCACTTTCCCTCTCTGGGTCTGAACTTTCTCAGAAGTTTATTGGCTTGGTCGCTTTTCCCTGCCTATGATCAACCGACCAAGACAGTTTCTCAAGCGTAATTCGTGTGTGTTGCTGTACCTTTTCTAGTCCTCTCCTCTACCCTTGAGATTCCCAGGGAAAGGTCTGAAGAGGACAGTGTAGGCCTACAGATGAAGGGGAGTTGGAGCCAGACAGCATGTGGAACACGCACCGCCAACTTCCCATTCCAACACCTCTGGAAAAGATCACACCCAGAAACCACCAGCACCTTTTCCCAGTGAACCTCAACTTAGCCTTTGCAATCCAAACTTCCAAGCAGCCATTATCGGATGATCAGAGTTGGCATCTAATTTGCATCCCGTTTGCCTTCCCTAAAATAGAAGAATCTTCTAGAGTCCTGTGTCCTCCTATTTATACACCACAAACACCTCTAATCAAGAACCAGGAACACAAGTGAAAAATACCAGTGGCATGCCGTCCTGGGCATTAGAGTTTCTTCCTCCCTGCCAGCCTTGCATCCCTGCACACAGACTTTTTCTCATATCCAATTTCTATACCTACCCCAAGCCTACCTTTCGACCACTTATTTCCCATCCAATCTCTGCCTTTCGTCCTGAGTCCCAGGCTTCCAATCCTCTGGCCAGGTCTGGCTATAGCCCCTGACACGGAAGTTTGGGGAGGAATCATGGCTTCTCTGCTTCAGAAACCCCAAGGAAGTGTTCAGTATAAAGCACTAGTCTTAGATCAGACAGACCTGGATTTAAATCCTGGCTGTGATACTTACCAGCTATGCAGCCTAATGCAAGTTACTTAGCCACTCTAAGCCCAATCTCTTCATCCACGAAATGGAAGTAGTATGCATTTAGGGTCATTATGAGCATGATATAAACATGGGGTGAACTGCGTTTGGTAAGCATAAAGAATTATCAAGATTATTTATAAAGGGACTCCTAGAAGGCAATGATGGTGGAAGAGATTTGTGTTTCTTCCCTAGCTGCATCGGATAAGCTGTGGGTCTGGGGGAGAACAGCCAAGTCCAGCCTTCTATCTTCAGGGCTCAATCCCCACTCAGGCCTGTGGAGCTGGTTTCTGAGCACCATCTCACATTCCAATCACATTTTAGTGGCTGCTGAAAATCTGCCACAGCCTGTAGCAGAGTCTGAGACCACATGTGCCCCACTTCCCAGCCTCCCAGAGCATGGCAATGTGCTTCCCACTTACCCCTCTCCCTTCACCTGGCCAGGCTTCCTCAGTGGCCAGGCCTGGGTGGGACAGTCAGAGAGTGGTCACCAGTGACCCGTGGACTGCTGAGGCCCAGCAGGCCTGGTCACCCATGAAGAGAGAGCCCATGGTGCCCCAGACCAGGAAATAACCTGCCTCCCTGCATGAGAAGGGCAAGCTGAGGCAACGGCCAGTGACCTTCACCCCCGTTCCATACCGGAGGCCTCCCTGTTAGGCCCCATGTTCTGAGAACAGGCTGGTCTCTCCCTCAGAGCCAAGCATCCGCATGCTTTCGGGAGTTGGTCATGTGACTTGAAATTTACATGAATCTTATGGATAACTCATAAAAGAAATCCCCACTATAACCACCACCCCTTTTATCTGCCTGGGGAGATGGGAGCTGTGGTGTGGCATGGGGGCTCTGTAGCTGTGTATGTGCCTGTGCATGCACCTTGATTCTGTCTTTACTCTGTCTCTCCAGTGTACGCACACAAGCAGGAACCCCCGCAGTATTCCCACACCTCCCGGTTTCCATCTGCAATGGTGGTCACAGATACCAGCAGCATCAGTACACTCACCAACATGTCTTCAAGTAAACAGGTAATGCCAGCAGGATTTGCGGGGGTTGGGGTGTGGGCAGGGTGTGACTAAGGCTATTGATGTGCAGAGGGTGTGGCAAACATGGACTTGGCCAGAAGTTAGGTCCTTCTGAGGCCCCCTGCTACTTGCAAAGGGAATCCTTAAGGTCCCAGGGCGAAAAAAGGGCCACAGGCTGAAAGGGCTTATTGCTCCCCCAGATTCCCCAGTAAGAGCACTAAACAAGGACAGAAGTTTGATAGGTCGCTGGAGCCTGGATGACAAAGAGTGCTTAGACATTGAGATTGAGTGTTCCCTAATAGAATGATCGTGGAAAAGGTATTTCCAAGGAGGGCTCAGGAGGACAGATCCCCTGCTGAGGTTCATGCTTTGCAAGAGGGATCCCTGAGGATCCACAAAGTTGTCAGTGGGGAAAGTAACCAAGAAGTCAGAGGTCCTGAGGCTGATTGCCTTTGACCCAGAATGCCATAAGCTCCGGGAATGACCCAGTTATGTCAACCCATGGGGACTCCCCAGTAGACAGCCTGGCTTTTCCAGGGGTATGCATCCACTTGCGGTTTTATCAAGAAATTTAGAATCAACTTCCTGGTGCACTGAAAGTGGGGAATCCAGAGGCTTAGTCACTGTTTCAGTTGATGACTAAGCCCCATCTCCGAATAGAGGTGATGGAATAGTAAAGTCAGGCAGCTGATGGCCAGGCTCGTTGCCACAGCTTGGACAGCTGGACCGCAAGAAGACACCGAGAGTTAGAAAACAGGACAAGCTGTCTGAACACAGGCGATGATTCCAGAGTAACACAATGAAACCTTTCAGTAGCTGGGGTCTGTGCAGCGTGGGAACTGTTTGGCCTCTATCGATTACTAGATAAGTAGGTGACAACCTTGAACTTCATGTCAGAGGCTCTCAGCAGAATTTGGTCTTGTTGATGGTCTTTTTTTCATCTGAGCCCTGCCAATCACACTTCATCCGCCGCCATGGGCTTCCCAGGAGGTTCCTTCATGGGATCGGGGTTCTCTATCCTTTCCTTTGCCCCGATCTCCTCCCAGCCCTAGAGTGTAGGTGGAACAGGTGGGTTCTACTCCTAGTTCTGCCATTTGCTTGGTGACCTTGACCTCCCTGAGCCTTCATTTCTTCATCTTTAAAGTGAGAGTTGTAACATCTGCCTTTTCTGAGGATTCAGCAAGGTTGCACAGATTAAGTAACTGGTGTCTTGGGCACTGAAACACACACACGGCCAGGGCAGCTGGGCTCCCGAGCTGGGCGTAGAGGGAGAGGTGTGTGGGACCTGCTTTGTCACTCTTCTCTCACCCAATAGAAGATGAAAGGACAACTCCTCGCTATCCTGCCCTTCGACTCCCGTGCGAGTTCCCAGTCTTTGTAGTGAGCAGGGAAAACATTTATCTGTGCTCACAAATCTCAATCGGGGGGCAGCCAGGCGCAGCGGCCCTCCTTGGGAATACCTTCCCCTTTGAAAGGTTTATCAATCCATCTGCCGCTTGGTCAGCCCCAGACAGGACCATGATTAATTATTCCTGTCTTTCCCAAGTTGACTTTGATGGTTGCTTGTTGAAACAAGTCCTCTGAATTCAGGAAATGGTCTCCTAATCAAAATACTTTAAGATGCTCCCTGAGACGCTGCACCAGCCCCCTACTGGCTTCTCCTCTCCATTGGACAGAGTGGCCAGCCGACCTTGAAGCTGCATGAGTGGTCTCCCAGAACTGCTGTGACATTGTCTCCATGTCCCCAGGCATTTCAGGAGTCTGGCAATAGACTCATTTCTGTGATGATGAGGATGATTATTACACTTAGGATGAAAAATACTCATGTGGCATGTTACAGTTTATACTTCTCATGAACATTGTCTCATCGTGTTCTTTTTACTGCAACCTCCTAAGCACAAAGAAATGAACTAAAGCCCAGAGATGAAGAGTGACCTGCCCAAGGTCACACAGATGATAAATTCTAGAGCTGGACCTTCAGGCTTTAGTCTTTGACTCCAAATACTTGCCTTCCACTACTCATTTTTAAAATTCTATGGTAACTGCTGCCACTCTTGTTGTCTTTGTGGTCAGGAACAAGAGTAAAAAATAAGTTCATGGCCGGGCGCGGTGGCTCAAGCCTGTAATCCCAGCACTTTGGGAGGCCGAGACGGGCAGATCACGAGGTCAGGAGATCGAGATCATCCTGGCTAACACAGTGAAACCCCATCTCTACTAAAAAATACAAAAACCTAGCCGGGCGAGGTGGCGGGCGCCTGTAGTCCCAGCTACTCGGGAGGCTGAGGCAGGAGAATGGCCTGAACCTGGGAGGCGGAGCTTGCAGTGAGCTGAGATCCGGCCACTGCACTCCAGCCTGGGCGACAGAGCAAGACTCCGTCTCAAAAAAAAAAAAAAAAAAAAAAAAGTTCACTTACTATATTCCACTCAGGAAACATTCTTCCAACAAGGTGAAAGAGAAGGAGGAATGGGAAGGGCACAGTGAGGTAAAATGAGGGTAAAGGTGCTGCCTTCTGACAGCAGAAGGTACCCAAGGTGAAGACAGTTTGTACAAACTCTGTTCCTAAGGCAAAGGGTCAGAAGTGAGTTCTGAAAGAGACCTGATGGCAATTCTGCTTTTTTGTTTTTGTTTCAGGGTCTTATATTCCAACAGGAATTGCAAATTCACAGCTGGCGTGTTCCAATTTATTGCTTATAGTGATGTCTGTTTGCATCGCTGTAAAGAAATATCTGAGGCTGGGTAAAAGAGGTTAGAAGGCTTATGGTTCTGCAGGCTTTACATGAAGCACGATGCCAGCATCTGCCTCTGCTGAAGGCCTCAGAAGGTTTACAATCATGGCGGAAGGTGCAGGCAGGGCAGGTGCATCACATGGCGAGAGTGGGAGCAGGAGAGAGAAGGGGGAGGCCCTGGGTTGGTTTATTTATTTATTTATTTATTTATTTATTTATATTTTTATGTTTTGAGACAGGGTCCCGTTCTGTCACCCAGGCTGGAGTGCAGTGGCACTATCATAGCTCACTGCAGCTTTAACCGCCTGGGCTCAATCAATCCTCCCGTCTCAGCCTCCAGAGTAACTGAGACTACAGGCGCACACCACCGTGCCAGGCTAATTTTTGCATTTTTTTTTTGTTTTGCCATGTTGCCCAGGCTGTTCTCAAACTCCTGTGCTCAAGTGAACCACCTGCCTTGGCCTCCCAAAGTGCTGGGATTACAGGTGTGAGCCACCATGCCTAGCCCTAGACTCTTTTAAACAGCCAGATCTCACGTGAACTAACTCAAGCATGAATTCACTGACTCATCACCAAGGGGATGATGCTAAGCCATTTATGAGCGATCTGCTCCCATGATCCAGTACCTCCCACTACGTCCCACCTGCAATATGGGGAGTCACATTTCAACATGAGATTTGGAGGGGACACACATCCAAACCATATCATTCCACCCGTGGCCTCCCAAATCTCATGTCCTTCTCACATTGCAAAATACAATCATCCCTTCCCACTAGTCCCTGAAAGTCTTAAGTCATTCCAGTATTAACTCAAAGTCCAAAGTTTCATCTGAGACTCAAGAGCAAGTCCTTCCACCTATGAGCTTGTAAAATAAAAAACTATATACTAACTTCCAAAATACAATGGTGATACAGGCATTGTGTAGATGTTTCCATCCCAAAAGAAATACATCGGCCAAAAGAAAGGGGTAACACCCCATTAAGTCTGAAACCCAACAGGGCAGGCATTAAATCTTAAAACTCCAAAATAATCCTTGATTCCATGTCCCATATCCTGGGCACATTGGTGTGCCAGATGGGCTCCCAAGGTCTTGGGCAGATCTGCCCTGTAGCTTTTACATTCTGAGGTTGCAAGCTGCTTGTGGCTTTACCATTCTGAGGTCTAGAGGGTAGCAGGCCCATTCCCACAGCTCCATTAGGCAGTATCCTGCTGGGGACTCTGTGGGGGTGGGGGGACTCCAATCCCACATTTCCCCTCAGCACTCCCCTAGTGGAGGTTCTCTGTGGGGGCTCTGCCCCTGTAGCAGGCTTCTGCCTGGGCACCCAGGCTTTCTGATACATCCTCTGAAATCTAGGAGGAAGCTGCCAAGCCTTCTTCACTCTTGCGTTCTGTGCATCTGCAGGCTTAACACCACATGGAACCCACCAAGGCTTACAGACTGCGCCCTCTAGAGTGGTGGTCTGAGCTGTATTTGGGGCCCTTTGAGCCAGAGCTGAAGCTAGAGCAGCAGGTATGCAGGGATCAGTGTCCGAAGGCTGTGCAGGGCAGCAGGGCCTGGGGGCTAGCCCCCAAAACCATATTTTCTTCCTAGGCCTCTGGACCTCTAATGGGAGGGGCTGCCTACAAGATTTCTGAAATACTTCAATGCCTTTTTTCCATTGTCTTGGCTATTAGCACATGGCCCTCTTTAGTCAAGCTAATCTCTCTAGCAAGTTGTTGCTCCACAAGCCACTTGAATTCCTTCTCTACCATAGGATTAGGCTGCAAATTTTCCAAACTTTTATGCTCTGCTTCCCTTTTTAAATGTAAATTCCAACATTCCAAATGTAGGTTATTCCTTTGCTTCCATAGCTGACTGTGGGTTGTTAGAAGCAGCCAGGCCACACCTTGAATGTTTTACTGCTTAGAAATGTCTTCCCTTAGATACCCTAGGCTATCATTCTGAAGTTCAAATTTACACATGTCCCTAGAATATGGACACAATGCAGCCAAGTTCTCCGCCTGGGCGTAAGGAGGGTGACCTTTGTTCTAGTTCCCGATCAGTTCCTCATTTCCATCTGAGACCTCATCAGTCTGGCCTTTGCTTTCCATATTTCTATCAGAATTTTGGTCACAATCACTTAACAGGTCTCTAAGAAATTCCAAACTTTCCTTCATCTTCCTGTCTTCTTCTGGCCCTCTAAACTCCCAATCTCTGCCTATTACCCGTTGCCAAAGCTGCTTCCACATCTTCAGGTATCTTTTTTTTTTTTTTGGGCGGGGGCGGGACGGAGTTTTGCTCTTGTTGTCCAGCCTGGAGTGCAATGGTGTGATCTCGGCTCACTGCAACCTACACCTTCCAGGTTCAAGCAATTCTGCCTCAGCCTCCCGAGTAGCTAGGATTACAGGTGCAGGCCACCACGCCTGGCTAATTTTTTGTATTTTTAGTAGAAACAAGGTTTCACCACGTTGGCCAGGCTGGTCTCAAACTCCTGACCTCAGGTGGTCCACCCGCCTCGGCCTCCCAAAGTGCTGGGATTACAGGCGTGAGCCACTGTGCCTGGCCATCTTCAAGTATCTTTATAGCAATGTCCCACTCCCAGCACCAGTTTTTTGTGTTAGTCCATTTGCATCACTGTAAAGGAATACCTGAGGCTGGGTAACTTATAAAGAAAATACGTCTAATTGGCTCATGGCTCTGCAGGTTGTACAGGAAGTGTGGTGCCAGCATCTGCTTCTGGTGAGGGCCTTAGGAAGCTTACAGTCAGGGCAGAAGGTAAAAGGGGAATAGGCATGTCATATGGTGAGATAAAGGACAAGAGAGAGAAAGGGGCGATCTCAGACTCTTAACTAGATCCTATGTGGATTAACTCGAGTGAGAGCTCACTTATGACCAAGGGGATGGTGCTGAGCCATTCATAAGGGATCTGCCCCCTTGATCCAGTATCTCCCACTAGGCCTTACCTCCAACACTGGGGATCATATTTCAACATGAAATTTGGAAGGGACACCCATCTAAACCATATCACTAAGTATCAAGGACATACGAGTGAGGGGAGAGAAGGATTTCTTGGTCAAATATGTTGGGGGAACTGCTGGATTCCATAAAGTTAAATGCCACTGGGCAGGGCTTCTCGGAGCATTTCACTTGCTGATGTGTGCACTGACCCAGGCAGTTAGCATGCACCCTGCTCGGGTCAAAGGGACACATCCTGAGCAGTGCTATTTTAGAGGCATTGTACAGTGGTAGGAAACGCCAGCAGACCTGAGCTACTTTCAGCTCCATCACCCTCTGGTATGTGACCTTGGGCAGTTAATTGCCTTTGGGAGACTCAGTTTCTTCATCTATAAATGGGGAAAATCCCACCCCCATCTCACAAAATATTCAATGTGCCTAACAGAATGCCTAGTACATAGTCAAGTACTCAGAGTGATAGCACCCTCCCTGTTTTCTCTCCCGTCTGTGATCCTTTAGGAGATCGTTGTCTCCCCTTCCAGTGACTTTTTTTTTTTTTTTTTTTTTGAGACGGAGTCTCACTCTGTTACCCAGGCTGGAGTGGTCTCTGCTCACTGCAACCTCCTCCCACTGGGTTCAAGCCATTCTCCTGCCTCAGCCTCCCAAGTAGCTGGGACTACAGGCACACACCACCACACCTAGCTAATTTTTTGTATTTTTAGTAGAGACGGGGTTTCACTATGTTGGCCAGGCTGGTCTCGAACTCCTGACCTCTTGATCCACCTGCCTCCGCCTCCCAAAGTGCTGGAATTACAGGCATGAGCCACTGAGCCCGGCCTAGTGACCCTTTCAATATCCAACTTGGTGCTTGGTCTACATGCAGTCAAAGCAGGCTGGGATAAGAAAATGTCTCAGGATTACTACTGTCTCTCAAGCACATCCTACCTCTTGGGCCTGGGCTCCAGATCCCTGTTTCCCATTCTCCTGCTGATACACAGACTCCCCATTCACCCACTTCCTAGGAAAAAAGCAAATAGTGCAGGGCCTCTCAAAGCACCCATACCCTTTGGGCTTAGCCAAATGCCTGGGCTATATTAGATGTTCAGTAAATAACAAAGAATGAATGAATGAATGCAGAACTCGTATTTTTTGATGCCTCCATATTCCAAGCAGCACCCCAGATGTTTTTCTAGCTTACATTTCCTGGAGAACCCTCTTACCCATTCTGCAAGGTCGTTATTTTTATACCTGATTTACAAAGCAGAAAACTGAGGTTCAAAGACAGGTGTGGATCTGGTCAAGTTCAAACAGATCATAAATTCCACAGCTGGACTTCCAGACTGGTTTTCTCACTCCCAACCCATTAAACAACGTTCATCTTCCAATATCCACTTTTAAGCACCCATAATAACAACCTAAGGCTATGCAGGTATAAAGCTAAAGCCAGGATTTGTACTTGTATCTGTCCGATCCCAGTACTTCCTGTTGTCAAGGCAGACATGCCCCAAGGGCCTTGGGGATTACAGGTCAGGAACCCCAGGCTGGGACTTCTCGCTGCCAAGAATCCTTCTGCATCTACTGCCATCTGT
>NW_012103965.1:235938-259202 GCF_000951045.1 Mandrillus leucophaeus
TGTGAGATGGTATCTCATTGTGGTTTTGATTTGCATTTCTCTGATGGCCAGTGATGATGTGCATTTTTTCATGACTTTTAATTAGTGGAGCTATGATGAATCTCACATAAGTTCATGGTCATAGAAGTGACTTATGTGTCCTCACTGTCTCCATTTCCTCACCCTCAATTCTCTCTTGAGATCGCTGCAGACTGGCTTTTGTCCTCACACCTCACTGTGTCCAGCTCATGAACACCTCCCTGCTGCTGAGTCCAGTGGTTACTTTTCAACCTCTGTCTTTGACACAACTGATCGCTCTCTCCTTTTTTCCATGTGAGTTTAGGATACTACCATTCCTGATTCTTCTACGGCACTGGCCATTTCTCATCTCCTCAGCTGACAACTCATCTTCCCAGCATTTATGTGTTGGAGGCCCCCAGGCCTCATTCTTTGGCCTCGTCTCATCTATGCTCACTCCTGGGTGGTCTCCTCCAGTCCATGGCTTTAGGTCAAGTGTACACGCCGATGGCTCCTATAATTCTGTCTGCAGTGCAGTCTTCCCTGAGCGCTTACTCACAGATCCAGTGCTGCTTCGGCAGGGACAGATGCATGTCTAAAATATCTAATAAGCCTCTTGAATTCCACGTGCCTAAAATAGGAACTCTTCCTTTTGCCCTAATTTCATCCCATCAAAATTGCTTCTTCCGTGGGCTTCTCCATTTCCAAAACTGGTACCAGTTATTCAAGTGAGCGAGCTGAGAGTATCCCTGATTCTTCTCTCCACATTACATCGGTCCATCAATAAGTTCTACCAAGGGGCCCTCAGGATGCATCCTAAATCTGGCCTCTTCTCACACTCCCATCAGGACTGTCCTAGTCCCAGCCCAGGCCCCCTTGTCTCTCCCTGATGTCCTTAGGTGGCCCTGGCCTGTCTCCGACTTCCACCCTTGCCCCAGTAGGGTCTGTTCACCAGAGTGATCTCTTACAAAAAGATATCAAGTATGTCAGTCCCCTGTCAAAACTCTCCAATAGCTTTCCATGACAACCTAACTAAAACAGAGACATACAGGATCCTATGTGATTATGCCACTGCCAGTGTCACCGTTCTCACCTCTTCCTCGCTCCATCGCCCGCTCAGCTTCAGCTGTGCCAGGGCTGAAGAGATCCCACTCCAGGACTCCTGCATTTGTGGTGTCTGCCCGGAGCTCTTTTTTTCCGTACATTTTTACATGCTTGCCCATTCACTTCATTCAGCTCAAATGTTACCACTTCAAAGAGGCCTCGCCTGATTCCCCTGTCTAAGGTAATCTCTTTTTCTTCAAGCTGCCCTAACCTGTATGTTTATTTTTCTATGGAGTGCTCATTTCTACCTAAAGTTGTATTATATGTGTGTGTGTGTGTGTATGTGTGCATTTGTTTACTTGTTTATTATTCAAAGCCTTCACTAGGAGGTAAAGTCTGTGACGACGTGGGCAGGGTCTTGTTTACAGTTGCATTTCCAGTGTCTAAAAAAGTGCTAAGTATGCAGTAGGCACTCAAACATGTGTCAAATGAATTCACGATAATCACCTACTTCAAAGGGTCCATGTAAGAATTTGAGGCAGTGATGGTTCTGAAACCCTTAGTATGGTGCCTGGCACACAGTAGGACATCAATAAATGTTAACTCTTACCATTATGTAACAAATCCTCTTAGAGTGAGGATGCCCTTCACATTGCCACAGCTACCGCACCTTTCAGATGGAGGGTCTGCGGTCTCTCAGAGATCTTCTGGGCCAGGCCCCCGTGGGGCTGCATGTGCTGGGCCCCCAGTTCTAAAAGACCACAGTGCACCCCTTATCAGATGTTTGTGTTTAGACTCTGAAGGGGGCAAATAACTCTAGTTCCTTTGACAACATTTTGGGCTCTGCCACCATTTTATTATGTGAGCAAACATTTGATAGCTGGGAAGCCCATCCCTAATGACAGGTCATAGAATCTCACTGGCGTCTCCTTATCTGCCCTTCTTGTTTGCTCTTCTATTGAAACCTGCAAGGTCACAAGCCGTTTTCTCTCTCCTCCACCTGAAATCTGAAAATTGGAAAAAGGCTGATAGTGGGAAGTAAAGAGACTTGAGAGTGGGGGTGGGCCAGGGGAGGAAGAGGAGGCAAAGGGTATCAGAGGACCCTGACCAACGTCTCAAGAATGTAGAAGGATCAGAAGCCTGTCTCCTCACATGCACACACTGCTCAGCTCCACTCTTTTTTTTTTTTTTTTTTGTGAGACCGAGTCTTGCTCTGTTGCCCAGGCTGGAGTGCAGGAGCGTAATATTGGCTCACCACAACCTCCACCTACCAGGTTCAAGCAATTCTCCTGCCTCAGCCTCCCAAGTAGCTGGGACTACAGGTGCGCACCACCATGCCCGGCTAATTTTTGTATTTTTAGTAGGGATGGGGTTTCACTATATTAGCCAGTCTGGTCTCGATCTCCTGACCTCATGATTCATCCGCCTTGGCCTCTCACAGTGCTGGGATTATAGGTGTGAGCCAACATGCCCGGCCTTCAGCCCCACTCTTAAGAGCACTGAGGAGCAGCACGGGCTTGGGCTGAAGAACCCCATGTTAATAATAACAGTTGTGCCAAGGACCACTCTCAGGACTCTGCAGGTGTTGACTCGTTGAATCACACAACAACTCCCATGTTATAGGGGAAGAAACTGAGGCACACAGAGAGTGACTTGTCCAAGAGCACAAAACTTCGTAGAAGGCTCCCCACCTCCAAGCATGATTGAAAGAGCACACTCTGAGTGGTCACCTACACAGCTAGTTTGAGGCTGTGGCTCCACACTCTCCTAGTTCTCAAACCTTGGATAATTCACTGACTCTTTTAGCCTTGTTTTCCTAATCTGTCAAATAGACATAATGGTATCCTCATATAGGATTATGGTTGGAGCACTGATCAATGTGGTAACAGTGGCCTTTAGTAGTATTTGTAGGCATAAGTGTGTGTGTGTGTGTGTGTGTGTGTGTGTGTGTGTGTTTGGGGGGGATCTTGAGAGAATAAACCACTAAGTCAAAGGCAGAACCTTAGATGCCAATGAAAGCAAAAGGGAAGGAAGAGACACAGGGAGACAAAAAGACTCCCCAGAAGTGAAAAGGAGAGCAGGGATGCTCCATGACGGTTCAAATGAGTAAGGCCCGGGCACTGGAGGGCGAGGCTGCCCTGAGTTGGGTGAGGTGGCTTCTCTTGAGGGCTTCTCCAGCCATTCTGGGGTCTCCTGCCCTGGTCCACCCACAAGGATGGCATCAGAGGCCTTCAGCCTTTGGATCCTTTCCCTGGTCCTCTGAGTTTCTTATGCCAAAGTAAGAAACCTGTAGAAAGCACTTCGCAATTTGCAAAGCTCCTTCCTGATGAGTAGTTTGAGTGGTCATTTTCTCATGTGCTTTCTGGCCTTGCAGCCCTAGGTGAGCAGCACTGGCACACCCTGGGAACTTGTTAGAAATGCAGACTCTTAGGCCCACCGCAGGCCTACAAGTCAGAATTAAACCAGAATCCACATTTTCACAGGCTCCCTGGTACTTGTGGGTCCATTAAAGTTTGAGAAGCATTAGTATAGGAGACCTCAGCTCTTAGAGGTCTTAGGAAGAGACCCTTGCGTCCACGAGAGGCAAGAGCTCACCATCCAGCTGCCTTTTCAAGCACACTGAGCACTCTATAATGCCACTGTCACAGAAAGAGGGGCCCAACTTCAGGATTAAGGTCAGCAAGTTAGGACTATTTCAAGGTCCTCAACAATTCACTTCTCTCTTCTGAAGTGGCCGGGAAAGCCGGCTCCCAGGTTTTCCTGCAGGAAGTGTGCCTCAGCATGAAAACCACAGAACTGAGCAGACACGAGGCCCCCAGCCCTCCACCTGCTGCCCTTTGCTGGTGGAGTTGGGCATCAGCTCCCTTAGAGAAGCCAAACTAATGGCCCATGTCCCTGCCAAATGACACAGCTGAGCACTCTCCCTCTTCTCTCTCTGCAGTGTCCTCTGCAAGCCTGGTGATGCCTACACATCACTTACTTTGTGCGCAGCAACAAGGACCGTGTTTTCCACACCATCAGCCTCTGGGCAGCTGTCGTGGAAAAGCCCAGTGACCTGACAAGCACCTGCGAGAGGTCCCTGCTTACCCGACGGACGTCCTGCTGGCACCTCAGACAATCCACTCTCAGGAGGCGCATCCTGAAACCCAGCTTCCCTTCTATGCAGTATTGCCACGATGCCTCTCCCACGATGTCAAGGACTCCTGTCTGTCCTGGAGGTGGGAGACAAGGAACCGCCGAAGAGGAAGCAAGAAAGCCGTACTGTCTACGTTGTGATCCTTCATCGAACAAACTGATGCGAAAACTTGAATCTGTTACTGAAACGAGGAGAGGAGGACACGTGCTAGTGAACTGAGCCAAACACACTGTAAATATCTGCAGACTCCCTCCCCCGCCCCCATCCCAAATGATCTTGAGATTTCTTTCAAAGAAGTAAATTTGTCCAATGGCTGTAAACTATAAACTACTGTAATTAAGTGCAATTTCCCCTGTGTGTCCTCTCCCCTCTGCCCTGTATATAATACTAAAGTGTCTAATAGTTTTCTTTGTAAAGGTCAGAGTCAAAATTTCAAAAGTGATCTGTCCCCTCTCTCTTCCTTCATGGAGAAACACCCTAAGTGGGAAGTGAAGCCGCTTGTCCCGTCGCTCAGGTCTGGACCCTCATGGGGATGGCATAGCTTGGACTGACTACCAGCTAACTCCAGTCTCCTGACATTAAGACACACCTCCGGATCCCTGGAGGGGCTGAACGTAGTGTGTCAGAGTCACATGCCAGCTTCCTGTGGGCCAGGAGTTCAGCCGTGCACTCCCTAAGAAACCCCAGGGCAGGGACACTGGCTGTTTGATAGCAGAAGAAAAAGTTGCAGTCTCAGAAAGCCTTCCATTAAAACAATTTATTTTATCACGACCCAGAGCCTCATATTTCTGTCTCTGATACTTTCCCTGCCATGGTTCCACCAAGGACCCCTGGCCTCTGGTCTCCTTGGAATTTTCTGTGTACTCCGCTGGGATCATGTAGTGTGTCATCTAGGGGTGTAGAGAGGCGGGTGGCCTTCTCTTGCCATCATGTTCCTGGTGTCTTTGTGTAGGCTTCCCTGCTAATTGAGGTAAAGGAGAGTTGATTTTCCCAGTAAGACTCCACGAGTCACTCAGAGGGAATCTGGCTGGAGCAGGAGCTAGCACCCTTTTCTTCCCTGCAACTCACAGGGGTAAAGTCACAGAGTCAACTCCTGGTGGGTGACCTGTGTGATAGAAACAGACAAAAGGTAGGATGAATGAAAACCCTGCGGGTAAATTGTTTAGCCTCATGTAAAGCATTAATTCCAGACTTTCTTCCTGCCCTCCTTTTCCTTCCTTTAGAGCTCTCAGTCACTGAGTGAATGGGCTCTTGTGGACATCACCTCTTGCCCAAGATTCTCTCTCTGGCGGGGATGCTAAGGAATACAAATAGTCCAAACAGTAAAAAGCCAAAGGCCCAGAGACTCCATCAGCGGGGACTTTACCACAAATAATTCAGTGCTGACTCCAGGAGAAAGGAAGATGGACCTGTCTTCTTTGCCGTTTTCTTTTTTGCCAAGCAGCATAGGCCTACTGGCCTGTGGCTCTTCGCTTTTAGGCAGAGCATGTCCCAACGGAAGTGGAAGCAAAGATTGTGCTAACCAGGCCATGAGTAATGGACTTTTTTCAAAATCCCATTGAAGTGGGAGATTCAATTTTCAGTGAGCTGGGCAAATTTACTGAGTACCTACTCTGTGGCCAGGAATGGATGGATATGGAAATACTGACTTTAATGGATTCCTAGCTCCCCCTAACAGTATAATTTGGGTTGAAACAGTCAAGAGAAAAATTCATGACTGGGTTGAGGAGGGCTGAGGACAAGGCCAAGCACTACATATGGAGAGAGGCCAAGATCCCCTTTCATTAGCTGAGCTGTCCTGTTGGATGGCTCCTGTGAGCTCCGGGAAGAGGAAAGGAACACAGGCCTCAAGCTCCAGCCCCAATTGAAGCCCTATATCTGGACTCGTGTTGTTTCTGGAAAAGCAAGCATCTGCTTTTGGTAGATTTTAGATCTTGCATTTAGACCCTGAAAACCCAGAAGGTCGTATTTATCTAACAGGTCATCTGGGCAGAGGTGTAGATGGAAGACAGGGAGGAGGGCTGGGTTGGGGACAGTCTCTAGAGAGTTTTCCTAACCAAATCCTGTTTGAACCAAGATATGTAGACAGCTGACCCTGGCAACTGAGAGCCCCAAGGATGGTTAGCTTCACCTTTCTAAATCAAACAGGGACCTCCCTCCACTGGCTATACAAGGGCCCAGGGGAATCACACACTCTGAAGATTCATTGGCAAGCTTCCACCCCCACGCCTTCCTCCCACCACCTGATGGACCAACCATCTCCAGGGTCTTTTCATACCCTGACCCCAGGCTCACAGACAGACGGTTCCATTTTTATCAGAGCCAGCTGTCACTTTCCAGGGTGAGCCTGGGGGAGGCAAATTTCATTTTAACATCCATGGATAGGAAATAAAATCAGTACTGAAAACCTGCCTTAAACTGTATTAAACTTCTCCATGCTAACCAGTTACAGGATATTCCACCTAGGCAAAGATACTGCAGTGTAAGCTGCTGAATTCAGGTAGATAAGAAAGAATACAAGGCAGACAGTCAGGGAATCTGAGCTCTTGGCCCACAGTTGGGGGCAAGTCTTTGAATTATCTTTGGAGCCAGAATTCCTTGATTAGAATCTCCAACTCCACCATTTAACCTCCCTGGTCCTTAGTGTCCTGCTAGGTGAAGCTGGAATGATAATGGTAGTACCTACTTCATAAGGTTGTTTGAGAAGTAAGAGGGTTAATATATGTTAAACACATAGAACTGTATATACAATGGGTATTGTGTGTTAGTATCATCTCATCTCAGAGTGCCTTCTCCTGTAGTCTCGTGTAGTCTTCTGGGTTTGGTTGACATTCCCAGATAACTTCATCACCAACTTGACGTTTGCTTAAAAAAAAAAAAAAAACTGCCAATAATCGGTAACATGTTTTTGTTCATTTGTATGGTATACGGCAAATCTCAGTGGTAAACCAAGGCTGAGTCGGGAAGGAAGGGCATGAGGAGAAGAGAAAGGCTTCACTGGGGAGAGTCTTTGTCCTCCTTAGGAAAAGAAGAAGATAGAACGTGATGATCTTACATGATCTTACATGTGGGAGGGCCACAGAGAGCACTGGGAAGATGGAACTAAAAGTGGCTTCGTGTTCTAAAAAGTGGGTTGGGGATCATGGAGGAGTCCAGTGAGCAAGGAAGAGTGAAGGTCAGGAAGAGGTGGGAGCTAACTTCTGTCCCAGGAAAATCAGGGTCAGTGTGTCCCTTTTGACTTAGGAATTAATTCAAACACGCCATCCAAAGCTGCTCTAGAAAATGAGATATGACATATCCGTGTCTTCACACTTCAAACACATCCCAACAGCATCACACAGGCTGAATATTTATGAGAAATTGCAATCAGCTGAACCAAGTGCCTGTTAGGTCCCTTCTCCCCACCCCGCTCCCTCCTCCTCTTCTCCTGGGTGCAGAGGTCATTCTAACTGGACAAATACTGGATTGTCTGCTGAGATTTATAACATGACTATTTTACAAATGAATCTTTAGAGTGGGCAGGACTTTGCACGTGCCTGGATGAACATTCCTTTTCCTGGATGCATGCCTATAGAGAAAACACTTTCAAAGGGAGAACCCACAAAGCAAATATGAGGGGGACAACATCAAAAGCAGGAAACACTAAAACAGGCTTCGCACAATCTGCATATGTACGTTTATGCCAACAGATCACGCACCACACAAACAAGATGTTTCTTTCTGCCGTCTTTTATTTTTTCACCAGATACACACTGTTATAGTCCCCAAAGACAGATTTCTTTCCCGTGCTACATTGTCTTGACATCATTAATGAACTGATACATTAAATGATCCCCAATTAATTATGAAGGTTGAAGGTAATAAATGGATAAAGCTAATTTTTTAAAAAGACCAGAAAATACCAGTATAAGGAAAACATGTCAGATTTCCTGAGCCATTACAAGATCTTCTGTATATATCTTTGCTTTTGGAAACACATAATCCAAAATAATATTTCCCCTTCATTTATTCGAGAAATACTTACTGGCACTTGCTGCATGTTAGGCACTATCGTTCTAGACACTGGAGATACATCAGTAGACCAAATACATAAAAATCCTTACCTTCATGAACCCTATATTCTAGTCACGGAGATAGCAAATAAATATGTGAATATGTGTATGTGTATGTGTATGTGTGTGTGTCAGATGATTTAAAAAATCAATGCAAATTATAGCAGGTAAAGGAGATACCGGGGGTAGCCATCTATTTTTATTTAGTTAGTTTTAATTTTTTTTGAGACAGAGTCTCACTCTGTGGCCCAGACTGGAGTACAGTGACGTGATATCAGCTCACTGCAACCTCTGCCTCCCGGGTCCAAGCAATTCTCCTGCCTCAGCCTCCTGAGTAGCTGGAACTACAGGCACATGTCACCATGCCAGCTAATTTTTGTATTTTTCAGTAGAGACAAGGTTTCGCCATGTTGGCCAGGCTGGTCTGGAACTCCTGACCTCAGGTGATCTGCCCGCCTTGGCCTCCCTAAGTGCTGGGATTACAGGCGTGAGCCACTGTGCGCAGCCTGGTAGCCATTTTAAACAGGATGGACAAGGAAGAAGAGAGTGGCCACAGACAACGTGACATCTGAGAGCCCCAAGGTTGCTGAGTGAGCCACGTGGACACCTGGGAGGAGAGCATTCCAGGCAGAGGTAACAGCAAGTGCAAAGGCCCTGAGGCAGGAAAGAAACGTATATCAGAGCAGCTAGAGCAGAGAGAGGGGGAAAGTTCTGGTTCACAGAGGTAAGCAGGTGCAGGGGCACGACGACAAACGGCCTTGTGGCCATTTGTAAGGACTTCTGCCAACTGCTGTAAGAACTTTGGCTTTTACTTTGTGTGAACTGGGAGCCAGCAGAGAATTTTGAATACAGCAAGGATAAGATATGACTTATGTTTTAAAAGGATCCCTTTGACTGCTGAGCTTCTGGGAAAGGGCGTGCCAAGAGTGCCAGCAAAGAGACTATCAGGAAGTTGTTGCCATAATCTAAGCATGGGTGATGAGAGGTGATCTGATTATGTATTTTGAAGGTAGAGGATTTGAAGATACCAGGATTTCCTGATGGTTTAGGTGTGGAATGTGAGAAAGAGAGTGATCAAAAATAATTCCAAGATTTGGGCCCTAAACAAAGTAGGAAATAGAAATTAGTGTTGTTGGCCAATTGTGGTGGCTCACACCCATAATCTCAGCACTTTGGGAGGCCAAGGCAAGAGGATCTTTTGAATCTTGGAGTTTGTGACCAGCCTGGGCAACATAGCAAGACTTTGTCTCTACTAAAAATTTTAAAAATCCAGGTATGGTGGCGTGCACCTGTGGTCCCAGCTACTCAGGAAGCTAAGGCAAGAGGATTGCTTGAGGAGGTCAAGGCTGCAGTGAGCCAAGATTGCACCACTGCACTCCAGCCTGGGCAACAGAGCAAGACCCTGTCTCAAAAAATAAATAAATAAAAAATAAAAATGAAAATTTAAAAATCCCTGCTGCTGTAGAAAACGAAAAACAATGTTACACAAACATATGCTCTATCTTGGTTATTGTTTAAAGTGGTACCTTAGGAAGCATCTTAGTAGTATGTTATGCTGTGATGTGATATTATCATATCCCTAATATGATGTCAGGCTCTTCATATCCCTAATATGATCCCTAAATGATGTCAACCAAATGACATTCATTTGGTTGATGTATTAGTCTGCTCTCACACCTGAGACTGGATAATTTATAAAGAAAAGAGGTTTAATCAGCTCACGGTTATGTGGGCTGTACAGGTTTCTGCTTCTGGGAGGCCTCAGGAAACTTACTATGATGGTGGAAGGTGAAGCAGAAGCAAGCACGTCTTACATGGCAGGCAGGAGGAAGAGAGAGAAGGGGGAGGTGCCACACACTTTCAACTGACTAGATCTCCTGAGAACTCTAGCATGAGATGGCACTGGGGGATGGTGCTAAAACCATTAGAAATCACCCCCATGATCCAATCACCTCCCACCAGGCCCCACCTCCAACATTGGGATTTACAATTTGACATGAGATTTGGTCGGGGACACAGAGCCAAATCACATTAGTCAACAAGTGTTTATTGAGTGCTTACTATATGCTACATACTCCTTCCTCTAGGCATGGGAAGAAAAGCAGTTTAAAAAAGGTCACTTCCCTATGGGGTTTACATTCAACTGGGAGGGAGCCAACAAGAACTAAACAATATACTAAATGTATACTAAATAAACAAATATATGGGTGTTGATACATACTAGAAAGAAAAACAAAGCAGAGAAAGGTGAAAGGGGAGGGTGGCGAAGGAGGTGGATTCATATTTGCATGGGTATCTTTACTTTGCTTTCCAAGATAGGATTTCTTTTGGGCATCCTGACCAAAAAGATAACTGAGTGAATATTTCTGAATCACCTGCACTGCCTGCTGAAGACTTCGTTTCCCTACGGCTTCCTCCTTTAGGAGATTCTATCAGTTCCCCCTTGCTGCTGTAACAAATTACCAAAAATGTGGTGACTTTAAATAACAGAAATTTATTCTCTTACAGTTCTGGAGGCCAGAAGTCCAAAATCAGTATCACTGGACCAAAATCAGGCTGTCAACAGGCTGTCACTCCCTTCAGAAGCTTGAAATTTAGGAGAATCTTACCTCGATTCTTCCAGCCTCTGTTGGCTGTCAGCAGTTCTTGGCTTGTGGCCACATCACTCCTATCTCTGCCTCCGTGGTCACATTGCCCTTTACTCTGTGTCAAATCTCCCTCTTCCTCCCTCTTATAAAGATACATGTGATTGTATTCACAGCCCACTGTGTTGCTTAGGATAATGTTCCTTAATCACATCAGCAAAAACCCTTTTTCCTTTTCATGTATCATTTACAGGATGGAGGGATTAGGACCTGATATCTTTGGGGGTCATTATTCAGCCTAATACAGAGACTTTATCACAAACCCACACATTCAAAGCTAGAAAAGAGAACTTAAGGTGATATTTTCTTTTGTACAACTTTTCCATTATAATTCAGCATTATTTTCAAAAAATAGGTTGTCTTGTCCAGGAAACATGGATGGTAACAAGAAAGACAACTGTTTCTTAATCATTACAAAATCTACTTTCAGCAGCCACACTTTGGGGCACTTGAATCAATAAGTCAATGAAAAACTTAAGCATGTTGCTCATGTTTGTATCATGGAGACAAAACAATAGTTTGCCACTGTAGTTAGGGTTAACCATTTATCTGCTCATTTGTTCATCGAGTAAATATTTACTGCTGCTGTATAGAGTTATGGTTAAGAGCTCAGAGTAAGGAGTCATTCAAATCTGATTTCAAGCCCTGACTCTACCACTTACTAGCTGTGAGATCTTTGGAAGGCAACTTAATCTGTCTGAATGTTTCCTTATCTGAAAATGGGGTTGTCTGGGGATTAAATGAGATAGAAGATGCATAAAGTCTTTTGCCTGGTACATAAGAAGGTGCTCAATAAATGTTCGTCATTAGCATCCAATTGAGGAATACAACATGAGATAGCACAATGGGCCCCTTCCCTACTGTCACTGTCTTCCTCCCACCAGAATATAGGTTTTGTGAGAACAGGGGTGTGGTATTTTGTTCACTGGTTCGTCCCCAGCTTCCGGTACCTAACACCCATTGGCACTTGGTAAATATTCTCTGAATAAATGAATGTGTGTATGTATATTATGGAGTTTACTAGTTTTGTGTTTGGAAAATGACCCCAATACACACCTCCCACCACCACTATCACTATCACTCTCTGGGGCCTCCCAAGATTCAAAGGAAGAAGCAAGTCATTGGTATGACTTCTATCACTGGGGATAAGGAGAAAGAAGAGATGAAAATGGCAGTCCTGGGTGGTGTTTTATGACTAGTGTACTACTATGGATAGTTGGAAGTGTAACTTGTTTAGTACTAAACTAAAAGTGAAAGTTAAAATAATTGAGAGAGCTAAAGAAAAACAGGCCACCTCTCAAACTCATTTCAGCTTCGAGCTGGCACTAAAAGGGGGGGAAATCCCGATACTTATGCCTACCCATGGGTCCAATTTCTGTATACCATCTGCAAATACTCCTACTATTCACAGAAAGAAAATCAGATTGCAAACTTCTTAAGGACAAAGACCTTATGTTATGCCTACCAGCCTAACCCAGGTTCTTCATTCCTTTGACTATATTCTTTGTACATTTTCAATATGCAAAACACATAAGTGTGGCAGGGAGACACCACACTTGAGTGTGAGTGCTCATTCATTCAACAAACCTCTTTTGCACACCGACTTTGAGTCAGGCATGTTGGTGGGTGGTGGGGATTCTAAAATGTCCTGAAGGAGTTCCCAGCCTGGCTGGGGAGACAGATACCTTAGCAAGTGATTTCAATGACAGGGTGTGGGTGTTAGAAGGCATACAGATAGGACAATAGAGGAAGTTCTGCTTGGATGGCAATCAGAGAAGGTTCCTTGGTAGATATGTAAACTGTGTCATGAAGAATGAGTGACAGTTCACCAGGTGAATGGGGAGCAGAGGATAGTGGAGGAGGCATTCCAGGCTAAAGACCCACAATGCAAAGCGAATGTCTAAATCAACGAGTTCATGGTGTTTCAGTCCAAATCTTCTGTCCTCACTGATTCCCCCAACCCAGCTCTGCATGCCTGAGACCCCAGCCTGAACTTCTCTTGCCCTGGCTCTGTAAATCATGATCTGACAGAGTGAAATGTGCTCTCCAGGCTGCATGGTGTCAGGTCAAGGTAATGGGTCACTGGTCAGCCGGTGCCCCAGCAGAGTGAACCACGGCCTGAGAATCAAATATGTAGCCCCCACATCTCAGATGAGCAGAGGTGGGGCATAGGGTAAAGCATGTGATGTTTACGTTCAGAAACTGCAAAGCTACTAGCTTGCGAAGTGTCATTACATCTGCAGGTGGAGGGTAATTTTCCTGTTACTCAAGGTCTCCTAATCGGGCTCTGATTGGTTTCTGGGGAATTGTTTTATGACCCAGAGCCAGGCAGCGATAGATAGGAGATGTGGTTTGGTGGGCAGCAGTTTACAAGGCAGGAAATTGCTTCACTGGGCACAACCATTCATAAGAAACACCTCTGGGAAAAGGAGACCCGGGATCCTGGCAGGTCCGCCCCTGGCCATCTGTTTACATCAGCAGCAACCCACGTTCCTGGTTACACAATGTGGCAGCGTCATTTTGACTGGGGGATCTTTGCCCCGTGGAAGAATAAACACATTCCTCACTCTCAATAGAATTAGCAGACCTCACAGACTTTTCAGTGAGTCTCCTGGAGGCCTTAATGTCATAGGAAGGTGACTCTAAACATGATTAGCTGTACAACCTCACTCATTCCAAATTCAGTTGAATTTTCCTTCAAGGACAGTGAAGGCTTAGATGAAGATACTCCAAAGACGAAGGGTGGAAGTGATAACACTTTGTCAGGATTGTCAGTTGCCAAAGCCACGCCAAGTTTCTTAGGAACAATCCATTAGGGCCAGGCACGGTGGCTCACGCCTATAATCCCAGCACTTTGGGAGGCTGAGGCGGGCGGATCATTTGAAGTCAGGAGTTCAAGACCAGCCTAAATAACATGGTGAAACCCTGTCTCTATTAAAATTACGAAAAAACAAAATTAGCTGGGCGCAGTGGCGTGCTCCTGTAATCCCAGCTACTCAGGAGGCTGAGGCAAGAGAATCCACTTGAACTCAGGAGGCAGAGGTTGCAGTGAGCTGAGATCGCACCACTGCATTCCAGCCTGGGCAACATAGCAAGACTCTATCTCAAAAACAAAAACAAAAACAGGAACAATCCATTCACTGGCCTAGAGGTCACTGGTCAGTCTGGGTAGGAGGAGGCAGGGCTGTGGGTTGTTCGGATACATTGCCCGCATTTCCATTGTCCCATCAGCTCTGCAGTTCCTTAGCTGAGTTCTAGAGTTCAGAGTTTTTAGCATCTAAAGCCATCAAATCCGCGTGCGCCATGGGAAGGAAAGATAAGGGGCAGTGGCAGAGTCTCCAGAACTATAGCTACTTGGGAGGCTGAGGTGGAAGGATCGCTTGAACCCAGGAGGCGGAGGTTGTATTAAGCCAAGATCATGCCACTGCACTCCTGCCTAGGTGACAAAGTGAGACCCTGTATTAAAAGAGTCATGTGCCAAAGCTTCCTCCTCCCCACCCTATTTGTAAACTCCATCTTACTCCCATCCTGGCGAGGTGAGCTTCATTCACCTCCCTAAGGTCTCAGGTTCAGTATCTTTGAAATGGAGAGAATCATGGCACTTAACTTCACAGACCTAATGTGAGGACTAAATGATATAACGAATTTTCTTACTTTTTTTTTTTTTTTTTTTTTTTTTTTTGAGACGGAGTCTCGCTCTGTCGCCCAGGCTGGAGTGCAGTGGCTGGATCTCAGCTCACTGCAAGCTCCTCCTCCCGGGTTCAAGCCATTCTCCTGCCTCAGCCTCCCAAGTAGCTGGGACTACAGGCGCCCGCCACCTCGCCCGGCTAGTTTTTTGTATTTTTTAGTAGAGACAGGGTTTCACTGGGTTAGCCAGGATAGTCTCGATCTCCTGACCTCGTGATCGGCCCGTCTCGGCCTCCCAAAGTGCTGTGATTACAGGCTTGAGCCACCACGCCCGGCCTGAATTTCCTTACTCTTAAGTGTGTTTGCACACTTAAGGTTTGGTGCATTTTCTCTTGGGCAGTCGAGCAGGTGGAGGGACTTGAGGTGAATTTCATTTTATGTTTGTTTTTACTTTCCATATGAGGAATCATAGACAATCTATTGTTATCCCTGACTTAGTCCAGGACCTACTAACCGTATTCTTAGGCTATTGGGCAGAATATCCAGGAGCAGTCCGTGGGAGAAAGCCCTGGGCTTGCCCCATCTGAACATGTTTTGTTTGCTTCTATGGAGACCATTTGTTTAATTTTGTCTCCCACTTGCAAATTCTAAAGGGGCCCAGACCATGCCATTCTTTCTTACCACTGTATCTCCAGGACTTTATACAGTGCCTGAAGCGTATTAGGTTCTCCATAAAGACTTGTGGAATGAATAAGAAAGTGCATTGATGTGTGAGTGAAAAAAATGAAGGCATCACACCTCTTTAAAAACTTAAAAAAACACTAATACAGTGAATCCATAACAAACCTGTATGGACTTGGCATCATATAACTTCTCCAGTCTTTTTATCTGGTAAAAAGCAATTGCGTCAGGGAACACTAACTGGGGTATTGTGCTAAAGCTACCAAGGCAGTTGCAAGAACAATCCCTAGACCAGGACCCTTTCGATAGATAATTAGTTCAAGTATCTGCATTAGCTGTTAGTTGTTTTTGTTTTTTTTGAGACGGAGTCTTGCTCTGTCGTCCAGGCTGGAGTGCTGTGGCGCGATCTCGGCTCATTGCAACCTCCGCCTCCCGGGTTCAAGCGATTCTCCTGCCTCAGCCTCCCATGTAGCTCGGATTGCAGGCATGTGCCGCCATGCCTGATTTTTGTATTTTTAGTAGAGATGGGGTTTCACCATGTTGGCCAGGCTGTTCTCGAACTCCTGACCTCAGGTGATCTGCCCGCCTTGACCTCCCAAAGTGCTCAGATTACAAGTGCGAGCCACTGCACCTGGCCGTGTTAGTTGTTGTGAACTCCCTTCAGGATCCCATGCTCACTGCTGCTTCTGCCCTACTCATTCTCTGTGAAGGAGACTACAGAAAGATTGACGGCCATTGCCCCAGACATCTGGGGAAGATGATCACTGGCCACCTGATCTCCAAACCCTGCTGTAGGGACCAGGATAAGCCCAGAGGTGGAGGGATGGTCCTGTGAGGTCAGACTGAAGGAGTGTGTGACCAGGGCAGCACAGGTCAAATCCAGAAGAGTGTTTCCAGATCAAGGGCAGGGGCCATGCAAGTGTGTTAGAAATCCACTTTGGGGTGGTACCCTGAATGTGGTACATTTGGGCCTGATGTCCCAAAAGGCAAGCTTCTCAAACTGGGGTAACAGGGCAGTGAGCCAGAGGTTGCAAGAAGTCACAGGAAAGATGGCTTATCTTCCTGGAGTGTCCATTTTATTCAGATATAAGAAACGTTAACTGTATTTTTCTATAAAAGCAAACTGATGGATTATGGTAGAAAACAGAAAATTTAAACGTGCTTTTAAGATAAAACATGGGGCTTCGAAGAAAGTTTCTGTTTATAGTGATCTAAAACCCCATGCCCCTTGTGAAGTGTAAATTCGCTCTCTGCCACTAATGGTACTTCACAGGAAAAGCTTCAGAAGCGCTGACCGCAAAGAACCACACAGAAAATGCCACCCATGGACACTGCACCACACTGCCCACACATACACTGCCAGGCCCCCACTCCACACAGTAAAGCTCCCCTCCATGAGACAATGGCATTGGGATGCAACAGCCTCTTATATCACGTGGGTTGACTCTCTGTCCCCAAGAGATCAACTGGCTATCCTTCCTCCTGCAGGTTCTCAGGGATATCAGACCCTGTCTGAAAGGAGGAGCTACACCCACAATGTTAATTTCTCTATTCCCACTGTCCAGCATGCTTGGCACAGATGAGGCATTCAATTAATGTGTGTTGGGATGAACTGAACTCCAGACAGATGCCTCCACCTCCTCGTTCCTTCCTCCTGAGGGTGGAGGCAGCTGTGGCCTCAAATCCACAGGCAGCCCAAACCAAATAGTATGGGACACAGCTAACAAGCACAGCTCCAGCTAGGGCCCAGTGGCGGCCAGTTTCATTTCTTTTGTTCCCAGAGCTAAAGGGCTGAAAAATCCATTCCAAGCGAAGATACTAGAAATTACTTTTATTCCCATTTTTTGAGAGGAGGATACAAGTCATAAAGGAAAAGCCTCCACATGCTGTTAGTTGGCAAGTTATCAGCTCCACTCTGGAATATACCAAGACCAATGGTGGATAGGTACCTGAGTCTCTGGCATCTGTGGTAAGCTCACTCTGGGCAAACTTACCCAAGACTCCAGGCCTCTGGTTGTCAAAGCAGCTTCCTGGGGTCCCCAGATCCAGCTCTTCCTCTGACCTCCAGGGAAGTGAAGCTTCACTGGGTCTCCCCAACTCCAGCATAAGCCCCTGAGAGTGGGAATGGTGTCCAATTAATCTTTGTAACTCTACTGCTTAGCGGAGTCTCTGAACATAAGATGCCCTGAAGAAATATATGCTGGTAATGATGACACCATTCACCTATAGACATTTGACAAATATGTATGTTCTGTGCAGTCTTTTGGGCCTAGGAATTCAATGATGAATCAGAAACAGTCTCTTCCCTTAAGGGGCCATAGCTTAGTAGGGAAGGCTAACAACTGCCAACTGCAATATGGTGTAAACACCATGACAGAGGCCTGTACAGAATAAAGAGGCAGCACGAGGGCCCTCCAGGCAGTGCAGGTGCTGCCTGCTCTCTAGTTGGCGGACTCAGTAGTTTCAAGTGGGGGCTTTTAAAGCCATTGAGGTGGGCTCAGTCTTCTGTAGTTGAAGTCATGGGGGGTGGGGGAGAGGGAGGGTCATGTTTGAAGGTGGGCTTTCACAATCACAGGAATGCCCAGCGTGGGTGGGCCAGAGGGTGACCTTCTCATCACCCTGTAGGAAAGTGAGGCCCAGCTAACACCTGTTGGAACAGGTAACTCCCATTTGCCCATTGTCCTGTGTTTGCAGAGGAGGAGCAGGGAACTCCGGAGAGTAAGAGGGAATGGGTCACAACCAGGTGAGTCTCCTTTTGGCACCACAAGCATTAGCACAGAGATAGGGCGGCTGCCCTGGGCAGGATTTATAACTCCAGATTTCAAGGTCTTATCATAAACAAGCTCTTTCTGAATTGCAACATGTCAGGGGTAGGGGGAGCAGGCAGACAGAGACAGACTAGAGAGCGGTGTTGGGGGTGGGGGGTGTTAGAATGTGGCTGATAGGGAAGTTGTAGGGGAGAGGTGGAGCTATTCATGGCTAACATTGTATGGAACATGGAACTGGTTAATAATAATGCTTTGCTTCTTATCCCATTCCCATGGCCCAACCATGAAAGGTAATAAACATGATTTGGAACATAGTGAAATCCTGGGGCAAGGCAAGCCCAGAGAGGCAAGCATTGTTTTACGCAGGCTCCTGCTCTCCAGAACTTTCTGCCCCACTCCATGGATTCCTCATCAGTGCATTTTAGTGAGTGTGAGTAGGGGGTGGGTGGGCAATGTCTCTGGTCATTACCTAAGGCTTCTGAGCTGTCACCGGGAAATAGCAAATTGCCCACTCATGCTGCTTTGGTGGGGAGAAGGGGTGAAGCATGGGGCAGGAGTCAGGGAGGCACCTGTCAGAGGTGTGATTGGGGACATCAGGGCAAAGTGGAGAGACCTGCTGTGGCCCCTCAAGGCACCAGTGCTGCCTCTGGATGCCTCTTTCTCTCTTCAAGTCTTCCCTTGACTTTCATTCTCACCGGATGCCAGCTGAATAAAGACAGTGACCAAGGGAAGCAGCCTACACTCCAATTGGCCCTGGACCACACTCCTGTAAACCACCTTGAAGGGAGGGGACTAGGTGTCCCCTTCACTGAAGGCCTGTCACTAGCCCTTCTGGACTTGGGCCTGGTCTTCCTTCTGTTCAGACCAGGTGGGATGGCAAGCTCAGCAGGGGCTGAAAGACGCTCCTCGGAGGACCCCCAGAGCGTGCCTCCCTCCTCCTGCTTCTCCCGAGACATCAAACACACCAGGCCTGGGTAGGCAGGCGGAGTTAACAAATACAGCGAGGCTTGGGAGAGGCTTGGAAGCCTCTCCTTCAGACTCCCAATTCCAGCCTGAGCAAATCCCCCGTGACTTCAAAGCCAGCAGCTTGTTTGCCTGGCCACAGGGCAGCAACAATGCTTTCCCTTTTGACCTAAGAAAGCATCCTTGGGGCTAGGCGCGGTCACTCACTCCTGTAATCCCAGCACTTTGGGAAGCTGAGTTGGGTGGATCACCTGAGATCAGGAGTTTGAGACCAGCCTGGGCAACATGCTGAAACCCCACCTCTACTAAAAATACAAAAATTAGCTGGGCATGGTGGCAGACACTTGTAATCCTAGCCACCTGGGAAGCTGAGGCAGGACAATCACTTGAAACTGGGAGGCGGAGGGTGCAGTGAACCGAGATCGCACCACTGCACTCCAGCCTGGGTGACAGAGTAAGACTCCATCTCAAATAAATAAATAAATAAACAAACAAATAAGCATCCTCGGCATCATTGCTGGAGGACTGCTGGCCAGGGTGTGGAGTGGAGAGGTCACTGACCTAAACCCTGCTTAGGGGCTCTGAGGGAGGCATTCCTGCCAGCCTGCCCTGCTGATCCAAGACCAGGGGGATGTGTTGGGTAGGCCTGATAGAAACCGTATCCCCACACTCCTGGAAAGACTGACCCAGCCAGGACACAGGGCAGAGAGAATAGGCCCACCTCAACCCAGCCGGGCATGGCAGGCCACATCAAGGCACCCGGGAATGGAGACCACACCATGCACTTGCCGGTCCCCTGACGGCCACCCTTATTTCCAGGGATTCACACCACAAATGTAGCAGTATGTGTGCTTGTCTGTGCCAGGTGCATGTGTGTGCACAGAAGTGTGCACATCCCAGCCGGGCACAGTGGCTCATGCCCGTAATCCCAGCACTTTGGGAAGCTGAGGTGGGTGAATCACCTGAGATCAGGAGTTCAAGACCAGTCTGACCAAAATGGCAAAACCCTGTCTCCACTAAAAATACAAAATTAGCCGGCTGTGGTGACGCATGCCTGTAATCCCAGCTACTTGGGAGGTTGAGGCAGGAAAATCGCTTGAACCCGGGAGGTGGAGGTTGCAGTGAGCTGATACCGTGCCATTGCACTCCAGCCTGGGTGACAAAGCAAAACTCTGTCAAAAAAAAAAAAGAGAGAGAAAGAAAAGAAAAGAAAAGAAAGAAAAGAAAAGAAAAGAAAGGGAAAAGAAAGGAAAGAAAGAGAAAAGAAAGGAAAGAAAGGAAAGAAAAGAAAGAAAGGAAAGAAAAGAAAGAAAAGAAGGAAATGTGCACATCCCAGCAATTCCAGACATCACCACACGGTTCTTTAGGAACTATGCTCTTGACTCGCATCTTGAAAAAAATAAATCTATGCTTGATCTAAAAGCAAGGCCTCCTATTGCTGCTATCACCAGTTTAAAAAATAAAATACAAGCAAAAGTCAGAGAACTATATATGAGAAGCAGTAACTTAATTCAACCTGTCAGCTCAAGAAATGAAGAAATCTATCGTAGGACAGGAGGCTTACTTACCCTTCAGTTAACTTCTGCCAAGTTGATGATGAAACACTCATACTTTCAGGGATCCTCACATTGAAGTTTTAAAAAAAAAAAAACCCACATTATAGCATCCAGCACCCAGTGGATCTTCGACAAGATGCTTCCGTAATGATTATGATGATTTTTTCCCTGAAGAAGGGCCCCCATGTATTCTCTATCCCATGCAAGAGAGGGTAAGGAGAGTGTCTAAGCTCTTTCTGAAGATTTGGCCTCACCGTTATGACAGTGTAGGTTAAGTGGAGCTGTTTGGACACTAAAGTCACCCTGAGCTGGGTTCACATTCTTGATTCTATCACTTATTCCCTATGTGACCCTGACTACACTAACACTCCGAGCCTACGTTTCCTCATCTGGAAAGGAGCTAAAACCTGCTGGCAGTTCCTGTCCTAAGAAAGTAATCATGTTCTTGGTGATTATAATAAGAAATCATTTGGCAAAGAACAGCTCATGGACAGAAACCCAGGACTGGGGCTGCACACCCCACACAGATATCCATTGCAGCTCCCTCCACAATTTAGTGAGACAGCGTAAGATAGTGGTTAAGAGCACTGGAGCTGGACTGCATGAGCTCCAATCCCACTCTGCCACTTTTAGCTGTGTGACCTTGGACAAACAAGCTCTGTGCCTCAGTTTCCTCAATTGTAAACAAAGATAATAACAGTATGTACCACACAGGACTGTTGTCCTTTGGATGAAATGAATTAACATCATGAAATGAGTTCACATCTATAAAGTGCTTAGAACAATGGGTGGCACATTACAAGTGCCACATGTTTGCAGTTTTTATTATTGCATTGTCAACACTAGATACATACACCACTATCCTTGTGAATACTGCACAGGCAAAGTTACAAGTATTTAGTGAATATGAGGAGCATGTGTTGGGGTGGGGGATGTTTACTGATTCGTAAGTATGAGTTTTTGAGCAGGCTAGGCAGAAGGGAGATATGGGTAGCTAGGATTTCAGTCTCAAAAACATACCTCGAAGTTGATTTGTGCTAGTCAGATGGAAGCGTGGATGCCGATCCCACTAAACCAGGAGGTGTGAGACTGAGCTGAGGAGAGCACTCCTGGTGCTGTCCCTTCCCTCCCTGTGGATCTTCCAACATCAAGTAAGGTTTTAAAAAATTCACGAAATGGTTTCATGTAAGAAATTGAGGCTGGACATGGTGGCTAGCACCTGTAATCCCAGCACTTTGGGAGGCCGAGGCGGGCGGATTACTTGAGGCCAGGAGTTCAAGACCAGTTTGGCCAACACGGCAAAACCCCGTCTCTACTAAAAATACAAAAATTAGCTGGGTGTGGTGGTGCACGCCTGTAATCCCAGCCACCTGGGAGGCAGAGGCATGAGAATCGCTTGAACCCAGGAGGCGGAGGTGCAGTGAGCCGAGATCATGGCACTGCACTCCAGCCTGGGCGACAGAGCAAGGTTCCATCTCAAAAAAAAGAAGAAATTGAATTTTAATTCTATAGTAAAAATCCCAATGTACCAGTGTTCTGAAATTTGAGGACGGTGTTTTTTCCTGTCCTGGGACAGCAGTCCTAATGACTTTCCCTACCCCTGACCAAGCAGGTGTTTCCTGGTAACCTGCTGGCAGCCTCCACGCTGCAGGTGCTGCCCCATTTGTCTCCAAAACAGAGTAGATTTCTGTCCTGGTTCTTTCCCCACAGACTTTGCTCTGTTTTGGAGAGCTCCAAAGTGCTGCAGGAAAGGGTATAGGGGATGAAAGATTAAAAACAAACAAATATACCTCCATGGCTTCTGGTCTGAATGATGAGGCAATGGGGGACAGTTTGTCTTCGTGTTCTGCAAATGCAGGCCTCGTTTTATACAGAAGCCGTGCTTGATCACATTTATAGATGGCTGATTATGAAGTAACAACACACATTATTAAATTTAGTGAGGATATATATAAAGTCCTGTCTGTAGAAGCATTTTTCTTCTCTTTCTTAACATACAAATAGTATATTTTCAGAAATGCAGTTCAAATAAAAAATATATGGAGGGCTTAATTAACCCTAAACTCACCACAAATCAGCAGTGTGTCACAACTACTAAAGACACAAATCTAGACGGCATCAATAGAAGTAACTGTGTTCAGATGATATGAGGCCCATTTTGTTTGCAATCCGAATACATCTTAAAAATCTAGCCATCATTCTCTCTACTTTTGTTTTCTTTTTTTTTCTTGAGACAGAGACTCACTCTGTTACCCAGGCTGGGGGCAGCAATGCGATCTTAGCTCACTGCAAACTTCCCCTCCCCTGCTCAAGCAATCCCACCTCAGCCTCCCAAGTAGCTGGGACTAAGGTGCATGCCACCATACCCAGCTAATTTTTGTATTTTTTTTTTTATATAGAGATGGGGTTTCACCATGTTGCCCAGGCTGGTCTCGAACTCTTGACCTCAAGCAATCCTCCCACCTTGGCCTCCCAAAGTGCTAAGATTACAGGCAGGAGCCACCAAACCTGTTCCCGTCTAATTTTTGTATTTTTTGTAAAGACAGATTTTTGCCATGTTGCCCAGGCTGGCCTTGAACTCTTGAGCTCAAGGGATCCATCTATCCCAGCCTCCCAAAGTGCTGGGATTATAGGGGTGAGCTACTGCACTCGGCCTAGGCAACATTTTCAAGAGGGCCATTGACCAACTAGAAAGCTCTGAGAGGAGAATGACCAGGATAGTGAGAAGTTTGGAAACTATCTCATTCAGACAATAACTAAACCTCCTAGAGACAGGTAGTCTGAGAAACTAACAA
>NW_012103965.1:259607-268299 GCF_000951045.1 Mandrillus leucophaeus
AATATGTTATCTGGGATGGGCAACATATTAGCACAGATAGATTTATCAGGTAACTAGCTGGAAGGAAGTGCGGGATCATGGAAATGGCATTCAACTGGAAATCGGAAGATCTGGGTGTGAATCTCCCACTTATAAACTGTGTGGTCTTAAGCAAGTTACTTACCTCTTTGAGTTTCTTCTTTAAATTTTTTGTAGAGACAAGTTCTCATTATATTGTCCAGACTGGTCTCAATCTCCTGGCCTCAAACAATCCCTTCTGCCTCAGCCTCTCAAAGTGCTGGGTTTACAGGCATGAGCCATCACACCTGGTTACCTCTTTGAGTTTCTGTTTCTTTATCTATTAAATGCAAATAGAAATATCTATTCTCAAACACCAAAGGTGTATACATTTTGAACACCAAAGATACATACATTTTGCTGGTACAGGTCTGGCAGGCAGAGCATAGCTCTAAAGCCAATAATTCTGGTGATATATCCCTGTTAAGGTGGCACATCCCTTTAACTAATAGCTATCCACTTTCACCACCTTCATTAATTTCATTGCGTTTTACTGTCTATCCCAGCCAATGCAATAAGGCAAGGAAATAAATAGGCATAAGGATTGGAAAGGAAAAAATAAAATTGTTGCTATTTGTTGACAATATAATTATTTACATAGAGAATCCAAAATAATGTATAGACAAGCTATTGGAACTACTGAAAGGATTGCGCAAGGTTCCTGGATTCAGAATCAATATACAAAAAGTCAGATGCATTCCAATACACCTGCAAAACTAATTAGAAAATGTAATCTTAAAGGGACCTTGTTACATATCTGCAAAAACTAAAAGGTATTAGCAATAGATCTAATAAAAGAAGTGTTAACCCAAATGAAGAAAATTATAAAACTTTATTGACGGACATAAAAGAAGCCCTAAATAAATAGAATAATATACCATGTTTGTGAACAGAAATACCCACTATTATAAAAACAGCCAATCCTCCCCCAAATTTATCTATAAATTCAATGCACTACCAAAAAAAAATCCCAACTTGGTTATATTTATATTTATATACAGTATATAAAAAATTAAAAAATTATCTTCAAATATGAACTAGAAAAGAGTAAAGAATGGCTAAGACACTTGCGGGGGTGGGTTGTTTTTGTTTTTATTTTGAAACAGGGTCTCTCTCTGTCACCCAGGCTGGAGTGCAGCGGTGTGATTCTTGGTTTGCAGACAACTGCCTTTTCGCTATGTCTTCACATGGCCTTTCCTTGCTTGTGGAGAGAGAACTCTCTCTCTTCCTCTTCTTAGAAGGGCACTAATCCCACCAAGAGAGTCCTACCCTCATGATTTAATCTAAACCTAATTACTCATTACTCCCCAAAGGCCTCACCTTCAAATACCATCACACTGGGGGCTAGGGATTCAGCATGTTAATTCTGGGGAAACACAAACATTCTGCCACAACAGTCTACCAGGTACCTCAAACAATGGGATGAAGGTGGAGTGAAAAATACAAAGACTGATGGAAATCTTTTCTTTTTTTCTCTCTCTTTTTTTTTTTTTTCGAGACAGAGTCTCACTCTGTTGCCCAGGCTGAAGGGCAGTGGTACAATCTCAGTTCACTGCAACCTCAGCCTCTCAGGTTCAAGTGATCCTCCAACCTAACCCTCCTGAGTAGCTAGCACTACAGGTACATGCCACCACACCTGGCTAATTTTTGGATTTTTAGTAGAGACAGGGTTTTGCCACGTTGCCCAGGCTGGTCTTGAACTCCTGGCCCCAAGTGATCTGCCTACCTTGACTTCTCAAAGTGCTGGGATTACAGCTGTGAGCCACCACCACGCCTGGCCTGATGGAAATCTTTTAAAAACAATTAGGTTCCCAGCTTCCTTTCCTTGCTGCATGCAGCCAGACCTTTGAAGAGGGTAAAACAAAGAGTCTCTGGAAAGCAGAATAACAGACAAAGCTGAGCCCAGGTTACTCTGTCTGATCCATGGATCTCCCTTAAACATTCGTGACAAAGGGTAAGCCAGTCTTATGCTTGAACCCATGCAGTGACAAAGAACTCCCTCTTGCCCAGTAATAATAGCAACTAACCCTTACTGAGTGCTAGCTGTGTGCCTGGCCCTTTAAGCCCTTCCCATATACTGACTCTTCGAAAGTTGGCTCATTCCAAATTTGGACAGCTCGGTCTGTAAAAGGTTCAGACAGGCCTCTAAAGTTTCCTTCCTACCTTCATGTTTCTCTTAACTGAGGAGGAAGGAGGATTTTCATCTTGGGATGGCAGGTCCATAGAGATTATATATGGCAAGAGAAATGTTCATTGTGTTACATGTTTATCATCAAAAGCGCAGTCTATACTGGACTCTAAAGTAATAGCAATAGTCATAGTTATTGCAAAGCCTGTACTCACTCTACATGCATTTACCTCACTTGATTCACATAACAACAGTATTTTTCTACAAACTGATTCTTTGAAAGATTAAGTGTTCTGAGGTTACAGAGCTAGTAACCAGCCTTCTGGCCCAGTCTGTCTGACCCAGAGGCTGAGCTGTTAATCACAAGAGTCAGCACAAGTTTTCATCTACTATGTTTCTGAGAAGTATGTACTAGAAAAATCTCTGACTTTGGTGAAGATCTGAGCTCTGCTTCCTCCTCTGCTACTTTCCTGTGAGCTTGAGCAAATTTTCTCTTTTCCTTAAGTATAAAACAAGAGAGCTGGACTAGATGATCTCAAAAGCCCAAATTTAATTCTAATCATCTATATTCCAAGTTAAAGGTGTCTATAATCCTTCCCCATCTGGTAACATTTCTTGGAGCATCCAATTAACATGTGGAGATGATGATGATGATGATGATGATGATGATGATGATGAATGAATGAATGTACGAATGAATGAAGTGAAATCTTTCACATTTTCTTTTGCAAAAGGCTGCCCCTGGTCAGATATTCCTAGAGGAGGAAAGAGAGTTCTTGTCTCCCTTTTCGGTTTCAGTTGCTTTTCATCAGTTGGCCTCAAATCTACGGTGTAAATAAAGCCAGCTTCACCCCCAGGCCTTTCTCTCAAGGCCCAGCTGTAGGCTAGAAGCAGAAAGTGAATATGCAGAGTGGCCAATTAGTTCACTGTGTGCCCTCATGACCTCTGACCCCTGCTGGGCCACCCCATCCATTAGCTGTCCTCTTCGCCCTCCACCCTCTTCTCTCAGTTTGAATCGTTGTCCTGCCATTCTCTTTCAGCAAAGAAACATGCTCAGGCATTCGGGCAGCAGCCTCCACTTTCTGCTCTTTTGTCTCCTCCCTCTATTGCTCTTGTTGCTAACCTGGTCACCACTCCTTGACCCTACTGTTCTCGCCCCTCCTGGGGCTGGGGAGGGACAGTATTCCAAGACAGAGTTTGCAGGGAGGAAGAAGGCAAGCCCTTGCTTTTCCTTTTCACTTGAGTTTCATTCCACAAACGAATTTTGATAGTACTCCTTATTGCAAGAAATTCCTTGTAATGCTTCCTCCGGGATGACGATTTCTTTCGAAAGTAAGTGTTTCAAAAAGTCCACGTAAGTGAAGGCAGCAGTATGTTCCTTTGAGATGCTGGCTACTCCTTTATGAGGTTGGAAAATATATATACAGCATGTAAACACATATATTATAAATTATACATATTCTGTTGATTGAGGAGGGAAAAACTGTTCAAGATTATGGGTATGTGAGTATATAGTTGTGAAATACAAAGCAATCATCAAAAGAGAAAATCAACAAATTAACTTTATTACACTTGAAAAAAACATTTTCAAGTGTTGATGGCATCTGCTAACTCTTCAGAATCTCAGCTCAGACAGAAAAGGAGCTGGTGGTGAGTTTATCAAGTGCTTGAGAGTCAGACCCACTGGATTTAAATCTAAGTCCTGCCATTTGGTCACTAGGTGACTTCTGGTAATAATAGTAGCTTCTATTGTGTGACTGCATGCTAGATGCCAAGCACTTTACACATATCATTTCATCCTCATAATAAGCAGTGAGTGAGAGATGATCAGTTATCATCTTTATTTTGCAAATAAAGAAATGAAAGCCAAGAGTAATTAAATTATTGGCTCAGCACTGTATAAATGGTAAATGGCAGAAAAGGAAGGTGAACAAGGTAGGTGAACAAGGTAACATGGCTCCAGAGTTCTTAAATCCAATGTTATACTTCCTCCAAATTGCAAAGTACAGTACTTAAGTTATTTAACCTTTATGAGTTTTGATTTCCTTGCCTGTAAGATGATCATCTATAAAATACCTACTAGCAATGATTAACAACTGAATGCTTATAATAGTCCAAGCATTTTTCTAAATGCTGAATTCTTTACTTCATTTAATACTTATGAAGTCCCCCAAAATAGGAACTAGTATCCCCATGAGGCAGAGGAGGAAACGGGCTTAGATAGGTTAAGAAACTAACCCAGATCAGAGGAAAATGAGTCATTATATGAAAAAGATACTTCCACATGCATGTTTATAGCAGCCAATTTGCAATTGCAAAAATGTGGAACCAACCCAAATGCTCATCAATCAACGAGTGGATAAAGAAACTGTAGTATATATAGACGACAAAATACTACTCAGCCGTAAAAAGGAATGAATTAATAGCATTCACAGCAACCTGGATGGGACTGGAGACTATAATTCTAAGGGAAGTAACTCAGGAATGGAAAACCAAACATCGTATGTTCTCACTGATAAGTGAGAGCTAAACTATGAGGATGCAAAGACATAAGAATGACTTTGGGGTCTCAGGGGGAAGGGGTGGGAAGGGGATGAAGGATAAAAGACTACAAATCAGGTTCAGTGTATACTGCTTTGGTGACGGGTGCACCAAAATCTCACAAATCACCACTAAAGAACTTACTTGTGTAACCAAAAACTACATTCCCCAAAAACCTATGGAAATAAAAAAATTTTTTTTAAAGAAACTAACCCAGATCACATACAACTACTAAGTGGTAGAGCTGGAATTCTAATTTGAGCCTGTGTCACTGCAGAGCCCGTGCCCCTTCCACTTTCCACTCCGTGACAATGGCCTCGATTAGGCCTACTGAGGAAGGTGGAGTATATATACAGAGAAGGCTATGGGAACACAGGGATGGAGAAACATTAATTCCAACTGAGGGTAACAGGGACAGATTTATGAAGAATGTAGAGATTCACTTGATAGATATTCACTTTAATGCCAGAAAGGCTCAGAAATACATCTGTTTAATAAAGTTAGGCACACCCTCATTGGGTACTAATGTTAATGCTAAAGAAGCTAGGTCCTTGCCATAAAAATGCCTCATCAATAGTAAAGCAGGGACTGTATCCTACTCATCTTAGTAGTACTATCCCTCACCCTTACACTTTCCCAGTCTAATGGCAACTAGAATAGTGCCTTACACATAGTAGGCACTTGACAGGTATTTCCAAAATGAATAAGTGAATGATACTTCAGGAAAGACTTGCTTTGGGACCGTGCTAACTTGGGGGATGCTGTAACCCCCCAAGCTGGAAGACCCTTTTCCCTCTCGTCTTTCTCCCTGCAGTTCCTCTGACAAGCCCATAGGCTGAGTGACAGGAGATCCACTGTACCGGAGATGATTTATGGTTCTTTGTTATACAAATCCTTTCACATTCCTCCCCATCCTCTTTTCCGCAGCCAATTCATCATGATATTTAAATAAAACTTTGGTTAGTGAACTATGGCTCACCGCCCTAAAGACAATTATTCAAGATGCCATCTCTAAAACAGTTTTTAAAAAGACCCTCACTCCATCAGGATTGTCTTAGATTTCCCTGCTTTTCCCAAGGACCCAGGGAAATGCCTTTGCTTTTACTTTAGAGAATCCCAGGTACTCAGCTGGAGCAGTGAAAAGAAAGAAGGCAATGCTCTGTAATTGTTCCATAATTAAAATACTAGAAGCCCCAAGGAAGATATAACCACAGTATTTCAGCCTAGGCTACAGAATAACTTTGCAAAGATGCCTCCGAGATATTTTACTTAATGCTCTGGGAACCCCAGCTTTATTGAGTCAATCTGCCATCAAAATGATGATGGCAAAGTAAAGTGAAACTTTCTGATTCTTCATGCCATTAATACAAGCTGGTGTTACCCTAATCAAACTAAACCCCTTATCGTGACTATAGGAGTGAAACAGAAGCAAGCATTTCCTCCAACTGTCATTAAACTTATTTCAATCATATCACTCATGGGATATGATATATGCTGCCATTATCTTGACTGTGTCAGTACAATCAGTAGAACTGGGACAAATTCTTGGGGAAAAAAAAAAAAAAAAAACACATATGTTAATTCTAATACAAGATGGTGCAGAAATGGGTACTTTTATTTATTGATTTTATATAACATCACTTTATTGTGAAAATAATGGCTGTTAGATACTAACTGCAAGACATGTAATAATAAAGATGAGTAGCTGGTGCCTTTCAATTTCCTACTATGTGATGCTAAATAAACTCACTGCTTTTCTCTGTGCCTCACTTTCCCTTTATATATATTTAGAAGAATGTTTTGCTTCCCATACTCCTAAAAGACAGAAAACTCAAAATGCAACGGAACACAGTGAGGTATTTTATAAAATAATGTGTATTTTTAAAAGTTGGGCAGCTGGTCATGGTGGCACAGACCTATAACCCTAGCTACTAGAGAGGTTGAGGCAGGAGGATTATTTGACCCCAGGAGTTTCGGTCCAGCCTGGGAAACAGCAAAACACGGGTCTAAAAATTTTTTGTTAATAAAGAAATAAAACCTATTTTCTAAAAAGTTGGGCATATCTCTCAATTTCAGTAATTTTTTTTAAAGTAGGGCACACATCTCAATTTCAGTGAACCGCATCATACTTTCAATGTATCAAAGCAGCTGGGTGTGATGGCTCACGCCTGTAATCTCAGCATTTTGGGAGGCTGAGGCAGGAGGACTGCTTGAGGTCAGGAATTCGAGATCAGCCTAGGCAACATAGTGAGACCCCATCTCTATTTTAAAATTAAAAAATAATTTTTTTAAGTATCAAAGAAACTCACATAATATTCTTTTGTAAAAATAATCAAGCCCCTTGTATACTATTTTAGAACATTCAAAATTTCAAGTAATAAATTTGCTTAAAAGAGAGGTTCAACTAGGCCAGGCGTGGTGGCTCACGCCTATAATCCCAGCAGTTTGGGAGGCCGAGGCGGGCAGATTGCCTGAGCTCAGGAGTTCGTGACCAGCCTGGGCAACATGGTGAAACCCCGTCTCTACTAAAATACAAAAAATTAGCTGGGCATGGCAGTGTGCACCTGTAGTATCAGCTACTTGGGAGGCTGAGGCAGGAGAATTGCTTGAACCCAGGAGGTGGAGGTTGCAGTGAACCGAGACTGTGCCACTGCACTCCAGCCTTGGTGACCGAGCGAGACAGCATCTCAAAAAAAAAAAAAAAAAAACAGAGAGAGGTTCAACTAAACTTACGAAGTTCCTTGGGTTCACCCTATGTACTTGGTGGTATAAAATATTTTTATTACATATATTATCAGCTGAAACATTTATTATGTACTGTCCTTGCTTCCCACTCCTTGAATGCAAGCAGTTACCTTTGACCTAAACGATGTTAACAATTTATTATTCATTCCAAATGAGTTTGTTTCTATTTAGTTGTCTATAAAAGTCTATCCCAAAGCAATTAGATAAAACAAAAAAGACATGAATTTAAATGAAGAGCAAGATGTTTAAGATATTAACTCTTTACACAATTTGTTAATATTCACACTAATTATTAATATTAAAAATCATAATCTGATTTATATTTTTCCCTAAGAATTTTTTTTTTTTTGAGGCAAAGTCTTGCTCTGTCATCCAGGCTGGAGTACAGTGGCACAATCATAGCTCTCGGTAGCCTCAAACTCCTGGGCTCAAGCGATCCTCCTACCTTAACCTCCTGAGTAGTTGGGAATATGGGTACATACCACTATCCCCAGCTAATTTTTTAATTTTCTGTAGAAACAAGGTTTTGATATGTTGCCCAGGCTGGCCTTGAACTCCTGGGCTCAAGCAATCCTCCTGCCTCGGCCTCCCAAAGTGCTAGAATTCCAGGCGTAAACAACCACATATGACCTCCCCAAGAATTTTGTCCTCCAAACTGAAAAAACAATGCTGTGGTAGAACCACAGTTCCCAAACTGTGCCCCAAGGAACTCCAGCATGGAACAGCAGCAAGTCTATAGAGCAACACAGAATATTCCAAATGTTCAAGGACAACACAATGATACTCAACATCTGTTGAAAATCACATGAACTACTAGTATGAGATAGCCATGGTTTCAACGTTCAAATAGTACCCTTTTGGTAACGTCAGATCATTGCAAAGCTGGGTTTTCTGTGATTGCTGGGATGAAAAACAAGTACTATGTGAATATCAACGTGAATCAGGAAATGAGTGTGTCAGTGTCCAACCTGAGCCCAAGGTTTGAGAAGATGTGCAGCATGCAATAAGCTTGTACTGCAACCTTATGTTATAGAGACTTTTTTTTTTTTTTTTGAGGAGTCTAACTCCACTCTGTCACCCAGGCTGGAGTGCAGTGGCACAATCTCGGCTCACTGCAACCTCTGCTTCCTGGGTTCAAGCAATACTCCTGCCTCAGCCTCCCAAGTAGCTGAGATAACAGGCACCTGCCACCACGCCCGGCTAATTTTTGTGTGTGTGTGT
>NW_012103965.1:269567-285799 GCF_000951045.1 Mandrillus leucophaeus
CTTAATAAATGGAATTATTAGATATTTCTCTGAGCCTGAGTTGTGAAAAAATTACTGAGACTCTAGGAGCACAGTTATCAAGAAAGTTTGAGAACCCTGGTTTTTTCTAGTGTAATATGAGTCTAATAACAGTATTTACAACATACGGTTGCAATGAGATTAAATGAATTAATTTACAAAAAGTATTCGGAATAGTACTAGGCATCTTGTAGTAGTAGTAATATTACCACCTCATTACCTAGGACAGTTCTCGTCAATGATCTGACATCCGCTTCTATGTGATTGATAAAAGAGTTTTGAAGTACATCTGCATCAGTAACATTAAAACTTTATAACTGCCATCATAATCAGAAGTTTTTATTTAAATTTGCTATCTGGGAAGGGACCAAAAATTATTCTATTTCTTTATTTTTTGATTTCTTAAATTTTTAGGTCTTCTGGGATTAAAATTTTCATTCTATTGTTTTTTTAATAACTAGGAATCCAGAATTTCTCTCTATTACAGAGTTTAAAAAAAAAAAAAACCCTTCAAAATTCTTTTGTACCAGGTTGGTATCTTTTAAAAAGCAATTTTAAAAACCTGTGTTCATGCCAAGCATGGTGGCTCACATTTGTAATCACAGCATTTTGGGAGGTCGAGGTGAGAAGACTGCTTGAGGCCAGGAGTTCAAGACCAGCCTGGGCAACATAGCGTGACACCATTTCTACAAAACAAAAGCAAAAGTAATCAGCCAGGTGTAGTGGTGGGTGACGACAGTCCAAGCTACTTGGTAGGCTGAGGTAGCAGGATTGCTTGGGCCCAAGAGGTGGAAGCTACAGTGAGCTATGACTGTAACACTGTACTCCAGCCTGGGCAACAGAGCAAGACCCTGTCTCGAAAAATAAAATAAAAATTGTGTTCAAAGAAGCATCTAATAAGGTATTTGCCCTCTTCCCACTCCCCACACCCCAACTAAGACCTTCTAAAAGCTGTTCTGCTAGGAAGGTGAGCAGAATTTACTTGCTACACATTGACTACAGCCTTTATCTTGCTTACTCTTTTTATTTCTTAATTTCAGACTTACAGAAAAGGTATAGAAATTGTACAAAAAATTCCTGTATACTCTTCACCCAATTTCTTAAATATTGCTATTTTACCACGTTTGTTTTATCATTTTGGTCATTTCGCTAGCATAGTATCTGACATATTTCTCCACTCTAAATTTATAATCTTTCTCTTTATAATTAATAAATATCTTGTGGGGACATACTTTGTGACTATGTAAATATCCCATTTCCCAACCAAACTTTACCTGCTAGTTTTCCCATCCATCGATGCTTCGATTATTACCATGATCGTTGCCAGATAGTGATTTCCTAATTCCATTATTCCTTCTATATTTATTAGTTGATATTCTACAATAAGGACTCACTTTTCCTTCTCCCACATTTACTTACTCTTATTTGTATGCCCACATATGTTATTTGATGAGTTATTATACATTACTATCATTATTTATTTTTATGCTTAATTGTTCCAGATTTGGCCAGCAGGAATCCCTTCAGGATAACTCTTGAACATTTTGACATGCCTGATCCCGTATTTTTAAAGCACTTTCTAACTTACTAGCTCAATAAGATGTGCAAGGCTCACCTTGTACCCTCCCCAGCCCTGGCCTCCCTGGAATAGGCCAATTCCTCACGGAGCTCCGGTTCCTTTAAATAGTGAACAAAATTTAGAAATCATGATCTAAGTGACAGGTGTGCTCATTGCTCTTGGGGTGCCATTGTCCCTGGGCTTTCTTAGTGAATAGAGCCAGGGAATATATACATGCATATATATACATGATTATACGTACACAATAAAAACATACTCATACCTTTCTTAAAAAACATGAGTTCTATACTGTCATTCCAAGTCTAATCCAACACTATAGGATTCATTCTACTTTTGTCCCATTCTAATTTGTAACTCTCTTCTCTCTGTGAGGAAAATGAATTCCATTATCTATAATAAATTTACTTATTTGCCCAATTCCAGAATATACAGAAGTAGTTTTAGAATTGCTACCAAAAGACATCCTCTAGTGCAAAAAAAAAAAAAAAAGTAACTAAAATTTAATATTCATTTGCAGTTCATTTAGTCTTTAATCTGAGAGTATACAGGGAAAAAAATTTATATTCTAAAGTGGCTTGGATTGGGTTAGTCCCCCCACCAACATATCTGCCCTTCAGGGTGACTATATTATTCACTTGAAGCTGTTAGTTTGATTTGTTTGTATTCCATTTTAGTATTTCCCTCCCCATTTGTGTGTGTGTGTCTATGTGTGTTTTAGTATATGAACATTAACATGGTTCCAAAAAATAGACCCATAAAGAAAGAAATATCCAAGAAAAATGTCAGTCCTCATCTCCTCCACCTAGTCCCCAGCCTCCTCACCCTTTTTTCCTCATTTCCACCCACTTCCTGTAGGTAACCAGTCTCATTACTTTCTAATTTATCCTTCCTGGTTTTCTTTTTTGGTCAAAAAAACAGACGTGTATGTTTTCTCACTCCTTTTTTTTTTTTTTTTTTTTAAAAAAAAAGCTGCATACGTTAGATACTGTTGTGTACTCTACCTTTTTCACTAAATAATATACCCTAGAAATCATTCCATATCGGTTTACAGACATCTTCCTCATTCCTTTTTTTTTTTTTTTTTTGAGACACACTCAGGTTGGAGTGCAGTGGTGTGATCTCAGCTCTGCAACCTCTGCTTCCTGGGTTCAAGCAATTCTCCAGGCTGGTCTCAAACCCCTGAGCTCAAAGGAGTTTAAGCCTTTCCTTGAATAGAGTCCTGAGTTCAAAGGAGTTTGAGCTCAGGAGTTTGAGACCACCCTGGGCAAGATGGCAAAACCCTGTCATCCTGCCTCGGACTCTCATCAAGTGCTGGGATTACAGGTGTGAGCTACCGTGCCTGGCCTTATATTTATTTAATTAGTTTAGTTCTGAGAGTAATGCTGTACAAAAACAATGGGCAGGGGAAGAGCCCTTAGATAAGAAATAATAGATACATAAGGATGGATCACATTCTGCCTGTGGGAATGATTGGGGATATATTTTTACATCTCTAGGAAAGACGTATTTCCTCCCAGCAGAGTTGATGATCTGAAGTTGCTGGCAACATGATAAATAGTGAAGGGAGTAGGTCTGCCCGTGCTACAGAGCCTGGTTAATTACACTGTAAATCATGCAAATACCGACATGTTGAACAAAAAGCTTCTCCAGACATCTTCTCCTTCTCACTAAAAGACAGTTCTTTAAAAAACTAGGCAGATCGGTAATTATCTCAAGCTGAGAATATACAAAATGCTGATACTAACCCCTAGAGATGCAGAAAAGTTTTAGGGCTTTGACGTCTGTAAGGCATTAAAAAAAAGCTTGGCCGGGCACGGTGGCTCACGCTTATAATCCCAGCACTTTGGGAGGCTGAGGTGGGCGGATCACGAGGTCAGGAGATCGAGACCATCCCGGCTTACACGGTGAAACCCCTTCTCTACTAAAAATACAAAAAAGTTAGCCAGGCGTGGTGGTGGGCGCCTGTAGTCACAGCTACTCGGGAGGCTGAAGCAGGAGAATGGTGTGAATCTGGGAGGCGGAGCTTGCAGTGAGCCGAGATCGCGCCACTGTGTTCCAGCCTGGGCAACAGAGCAAGACTCTGCCTCAAAAAACAAAAAATAAAAAACGCTTAACAAATATGATTTATAAATCATACACTCCTGATTAAGCATTTTATTAGTAGGACAACCAAATCCCACTCCCCATAGTCTACAATCAACACTGTAACATTGTTCTAGAATTTTATTATTTGTATCTTTCTCTTGGGAGCCTTTCCTTGCATAGAGTCTAGGATTCACGAATGATTCTCTACCCCTTAGAAAGGTAAATGTTTCATTTGGAAATCTTTGTGCCATCTGGGCTTTCACAGATGGAGATCAAAGATAGGAATTAGTCGTCTACTTCGTTCCTGACCAATAATGTCAGCAAATCCTCCCTTGTCCCTTTGTCTCTTCCACAATAAAAGCAAAAGAATATTACCATGGTGCACATATTGATATTTTACCACTTTTATATTACCATTTATACTGTGACCATTTCATTCACATGGTATCTTCCAGGTTGCTCCACTGTAAATTTTCAGTTTTTCTCTTTGTAATTAATCAATAGCTTGTGGGACACACTTTGTGACTACGTAAATATCCTGTTTCTCATATGTGGCAAAGAGTTTCATGAAGAGGCCACAAATTCACAATAGGGGCCCTCATTAGATCTCCTTAAATATGATATTATTTAAACCACCTCATGCCAAATAGTCTATACCTGAAGAAAACCAAGTTTCATTAATTGCTGCTTTTATCTTGGCATCAATAACATGAGGCAACGCAGCCTTGTTTAAAGAGCTCAAGCTTGGGAATCACACAGATTGGGTTCAAAACCCAGTATGGCAACTTACTACCTATATGATGTGAGAGGCAAGCTACTTGACGTCTCCGAGCCCTAGTTTCTTCTCAGAAACATAACATTGTAATATTAACCTCATAGCGCTGTTGTGAGTTCAGTGAGCTCATATAATCTGAAAAGTACCCTGAACCCAATGTGGCACACAGAAGCATTCAACAAATGGTATCTATTAATAAATAATAATGGTGATATTATTTTGGTTAGTTTTGAACCCTGATGAAATTTTTTATGGATGGAGACATTCTGGCATACTATACACCGATTCTATTGATCCAGCCTTATGCCAGAGCTGATTTAAAAACAGAAAAGCAAATTCCTTGGTAGATTCTCTTCAGGAAATTAAACTGTGGGGTCTATGGACCAAGAATTCATGTCAACTCTTCATTTCAATGTGGACTGTCCATTTGGAGGTCAATAAGATGATTCCAGAGAGCCCTTTATTCCAAGACTGGAGTGCCACCGTGAGGTCAGCATTGGTCCTTGCGATATTTACTTCAATTCTGTCCTGAGTAAAAGAATATTTGAGTAGTTACACTTACATTGCATTGTAGCCTAAAAAGTACTCTCTGTTGACTACTGGTGGCAAAAAAAAAAAAAAATACAAAAAGTGTAAGAATTTGGATTTCTTAAGTACTTGACTTGGATTTCTAAAGTACTAGACTATTGGTAAATCTTGAGAATTTGAAATTGGAAACTCAGCCCCGGGGAAAGCAAGGTTTTTGTCTCACCGTGGGAATGGCTTCTAGGTTTGTTATCCATAGCCAATCACCCTCTCCTCAACTTACTTTTAAATTAAGATCCTGAAGTTACAATTCAGAAGTTCCTAGCTCCCGTTGCAAAGAAATAATAATTTCTACTTTCAAATATCCATTAGAAACTTCATTCAAATGTCCCACAAAAATCTCAAACTCAACATATTCAGAATTAAACTTACTATTAATATATAGTCCTCACACAAACCTAGCCCTTCAGCATTCCCCCTTTCCATGAAAAGGCTCACCCCTACTCAGTCACCTAAGTTTGAGACCTGGGAGTTATTTTAGGTTTCTGCCTCTCCTACTGTCCTCCCACATCCAATCACTTTACCTCCTTAATGTCCTTTAGATCTGTTCCTTTCTCCTCTTCCTTCAGCCACTGCCTTCTTTCCTCACTAGACTGCTATTTCAACATTGTCCTGGTCTCCCTGATTCCAGACTCACCTCTCTTCTGCGATGTTGCTAAAGTGATCTTTTAAAATTAAAAACTGCCAGGCACAGTGGCTCATGCCTGTCATTCCAGCATGTTGGGAGGCCGAGGCAGGTGGATTGCTTGAGCCCAGGAGTTCGAGACCAGCCTAGGCAACATGGTAAAACCCGATTCCTACCAAAAAAAAAAAAAAAATGTAAAAATTAGCTGGGCATGGTGGTGCATGCCTGTAGTCCCAGCTACTAGAGAGGCTGAGGTGGGAGGATCACCTGAGCCTGGGGAGGGCAAGGCTGCAGTGAGCTATGATTGCACCACTGCACTGCAGCCTGGATGACAGGGTGAGACCCTGTCTCTAAATAAATAAATACTAAATTAAAAACTGTTTATATCAGTGGTTTAACATCCTTTAATGGCTCTCAGTGCCAACAAGATCAGGTTCAAAGTCCTCAGTGTATACAAAAGGCCCGTCACAAGCTGGTCCCTACCTACCCGTCCAGCTCCAATTCTTGCTGCAGCATCCAATTCTAGCTTTGCTGAGCCACTAGTAGCTCCCCAAATACAACAGGGTATTTCATGCCTCCTTACATTTGTTGCGCTGCTCTTCTCTCTACTTAAATGCCTGTCTTGTCTAATTGGTCAACACTTTATTTGTTAAGGCTACGCCAGCTTTATCTTCTCTACAAAGTCTTTTCTAACTTTCTACAAAGCCCACTCCATCCTGCCACCCTAGAGCAACTTACTCTCTCACTTTCTATAACTTATACTGCAGTGCCTAGAGAATTTCCTCGCTCTGTTTGCAAACAGTTCTCTGTCTCTTGCAAACTCAAAGCTCCTTGAGACCAAGGACTGCGTTTAGTTCATTTTTGGATCCCTAAGCCCTACTAGTCCATGCCAGAAACATTGTAAAAACAACCACCACCACGTTTGTTGAACGATAAACAAGGAGTGGAGAAAAAGTTTTCAAAAACATACTCTTAGGACACAGAGTGATCATTCTATTCACAACAAGTTATCCCAACTAGCCTCCACTGCAGTGTTAGACAGACTTTGTGTTCTCACTTGCTCCAGCTGACAAATCATGTGTGTCTACCAGTCAGACCGTACTGGTTTTTAGAGAAATTCCAGTTATACAAAACCATGATTCAGTTTCCTCACCGCTTTTGTTGACAATGCTTCTAAATTGTTTTGTTTTGTTTTTTCCCCAGGAGGAAATGGTCCTTTAATGAGTCAGCTGGACATTGTAAGGGTATGAAATGGTCTAAGTCTAACAGTTTCTATTTGCCTTCTTTCATTCATTCATCTAAAATTTATCACAAAGCACTAAGCAAAAAAACATAAGGTCCCTTCCAAAATTCATTAAGGTTGGCAGTTTCAGGGATCTTTGTCTATTTCATTTCACTTCATTAATTCGACAAGATTTACTGACCACTTACTATGAAACAGACTCCATAAAAAGCAAACAATATGAAGATAAATGAGATGTAGGAACAGCCCTCAAAAAGCTTAAAGTCTGTGGACATACATGGAAATATCATTTCAATGCTATAGGAAAAGAGTTAAAATAGAGGTACTTATAAAGTGGCATGAGAACTCAAAGAAAGATGGACTATGTCAAGGAGGGGACATTCAGGGTAAGTTCTCAGGAGAGGATGTGTAAGCTGAGTATTGAAGAATATAAGGAGTTCTCCATGGAGGAAAGGAAGAAAGGACATTTCAAGAAGAAAGAAAAATAAGTACAAAGGTTCTGAGTTGGAAGCAAAGCTGAAATGAGGTAAGAAAACTAAAGCTTAGAGAGGGTAAGTAACCACACAGCTGGTTAAGTGTTGGGACTGAGAGTTGAACCCAAGCTGAAGCTGTTTATGGGAGGGAGTCATAGTTCTTGAGAATGCTGAAGAAGATAAAACATTGAGAACCACTGCTTAAGGTTTGACCTACAAGTTATAGTTCAGACTACATTCAGTAGACAATAGGGAATCATGAGAGGTTTTTAAGCAGAGAAGCAACATGGGCCACATTTGGGCTTCAGAAATATAATTCCAGCAGGTGGATTCTTAATGTTGACTACAATTAGAATCACTTGAGAAGCTTTCAAAAATTACAGGCTAAGGAACCAGTATAGAACAATTAAACCAGAATTTCTGGGGGTGGGACTCAGTTTTCTTTTGTTTGTTTTGAGGCAGGGTCTTGCTCTGTTGCCCAGGCTGGAGTGTAGGGGTGTGATCATGGCTCACTGCAACCTCGACCTCCCAGGCTCAAGTGATCCTCCCAGTTCAGCCTCCCTAGTAGCTGGGACTACAGGTACACCACCACACTTGGCTAATTTTTTAAAATTTTTGGTAGAAATGGGGTCTCCCTATGTTGCCCAGGCTGGTCTTGAATTCCTGGCCCGAAGCAATCCTCCTGCCTCAGCCTCCCAAAGTGCCGGGATTATAGGTGTGAGCCACTGCACTTGGTCACTTGTTTTATAAGTTCTTCAGAAGATTCTAACACGTGGTTAGGGTCAAGAACTATTGCTCTAGAAGGAAGAACTGAAAGATGGAAAAGAACTAATATTGATTAAGAAGTTACTATGTGTGAGATTTTGTTCCAAATGCTTTATACAATAACTACAGAATATATATACACATATATATACACACATATTAGGATTTTATACATATCTAGTATTCTGACCCATCTCAACCATTTTGAGCCCTGTGTGGTGAAAAATTATGCTACTCCTAACATCAAGGTAGATATTATAATCCTATAATCACTATTTTACCAACAAGGAAACTGAGGAACAGACCAGTGAACTAACTCATTTAAGATTATCAAATTAATAAATAATACAATTGGACTCAAATGTTAAGTCTTTCTGATGCCCCAAACCTACACTCCTTCCACTACACACCACTGCCTATGAGCCTAGCTTCATTTTCCGAACAATTCCAAAGTAGCTATCATGATCCCCATTTTACAAATAAAAAAATTAGTCCCAGAAAGATTGATGTGACCAAATCACAAATCACAGTTAATAGTGAAGAGGCTGGGAGAATTTAAACTCAGCCCTATTTAACTCCAAGTCCACGCTTATGAAGGTAAAGAATATAGTACATATTCAACACTCAATATAATTCTTCTTTCCTCTGAAAGGGAAGCAGCAAGTTGAGTTATTAGTATAACATAGAGTATTATTCCTAGCGGCTTCCTCTTCCTTCTTCGGTCCTAGGTGGCTAAACTTCTATTGAACTATCAATCTCAGGTGCTTTTTCTGTTGGAGTGGAGAGGGCAGAACTCTGCCATAACCTTCCATGATATTAACCCAGCAAAAGTTTATCCCTGGCCAAGTCTAACACTATACACTTCACACCCTTATTTAAGTGGCTGAATCATGCTAATTTGTCTCCTTTTAAATTAATTGCCCCGAACCTCAAATGGGCATTCATTGCCCAGAATTATTACCGTCTTTCTTCAGTAAGTTCATTTTCCCACTGTTAGAGAATATTATTTCATATCACTTCTCTCCTCAGCCCTCCAACAAACCCTGACAAAATTCCATCCCATCCTCATCCCATAATTCTCCCTTCTCTGTTGTGTCAACAATTTATACCTTTCCACTGGGTCATCCTACATAATTTACAAACATCTCCTAGCACCCATATTTAAAAACATCAAAAAACAAAAGGAAACCCTCTTTGAATTCACATCTGGCTATAGCTACCACCCACCCCATTTCTCTGTTATCCTGCTCAGCTAAATCTTTGGAAGAGTTGGTTTCATCCATCTCCATTTCACCACCTTCACCAGTCATCTCCATTCACCAATGTCCCTGAAACTGACATTATCAGGGGCTCTAGTGACCTCCACATTGCCAAATGCAGTGATCTTTTCTGTCTTCAGCCTCTCAACAGCCTTTGAAATAGCTGATCACTACCTTCTTCTTGAAACTTCCCTCTGGCTTTGGTGATGCCAAATTCCTGGTCTTCCTACCTTACTGCTTGCTTCCTACTTCACTTGCTTCTTCTCAGACTCTTGCTTTATGGTGTCCCCTCCTCCATCTGATCTCCAAGCATTAGAGTACCATAGGGTCAGTCCTGGGTCCCCTTCTCTTCTCTATTCATGTATTTTCTCTAAGTGATCACATTCAGGCTCATGCTTTTGGAGAGGGGTTTGTTACCACTTACATAGGGATTAGGTTCTAAACGAGCTCATAAAGAAAAAAAATCTCATAAAGTTGAATTTTTTTTTTAAATTTCCTAAGTCATCCATAAAGCACAGGAGTTGTCATTTCATACATGTTAATTTTATATATGGCTCTGGCCATATTTATGTGCCAAACTGAAGATCAATACACTGAGTTTTCATCTTATGTTGAGATAGATTAATTTTATTTATTTTTGAGACAAGGTCTCACTCTGTCACCCAGGTTGGAGTACAGTGGTGCTGTTATGAGTCACTGCAGCCTCAGCCTCCCAAGCTCAAGCAATCTTCCTGCCTCAGCCTCCCAAGTGGCTGGGACTATAGGTGTGTGCCACTACGCCCAGCTAATGTTTTAATTTTTTGTAGAGATGGAGTTCCGCCATGTTGCCCAGGCTGGTTTCAAACTTCTGAGCTGAAGTAATCTGCCCACCTTGGCCTTCCAAAGTGCTAGGATTACAGGTATAAGTCACTGTGCCTGACCGAAGATAAATTATTTTTATTGAACAACATAAGTACTTGGGAAATTCCTATTTTTAAAGAGTAGACACACTTGGGACAGGAAGACCACCACCACCCCACTGTAATAGGGAGTAAGGGACGGAATCTATCTGAGAAATGGCAGATTCACACCCCCCACCTCATGCTCACCTCACACCTGCTTTCCTTGATTGTAAAGGACTCACCCATACAATTTCAAGTATTTCTCATTCTCTTTGGTCAAATACATGTAACTGAATTTTTATAAGTTAAATGCTTATATGGTGCAACTCCTTTGTATCATTTATATGTTGATGACTTCCAAATTAATTTCTCTAACCCTAATTTTTGTTCCTGAGCTTCAGATTCAGAACCAACTACCTACTTGGATATCTCCACTTAAAGTCAGCTAGGCACCTTAACACATCCAAAACATAACAATTGATTTTACCCTCCGTGTCTCACTTGTACCAAAAAGCCCTCCTTCTTCTCTTAGGCTTTCTTAGCTCAGTAAATGGCATGCCATCTACTCAGTCAAAAAACTAGGAGTGATCTTTGATTCCTCCCTTTCTCTCACCTCTGCATAAAATCCGTCAGGTATATTTAGCTCTACCTCCAAAATACACGCCAGATCTATCCATTTATCTCTTGCAGCACAGATACCAACCTAGACAAGCCACGATCATCATTCTACTTTGACTAATCTGTTTCCACTCTTAGTTTTTCTGTCGTCCATTCTCCAAATAGCCAGTGTAATCCTTTATGAAACATCCACTCATTCATTCACCAAAGTGCACAGGAACTGGGAATACACAGTGAGGCAAAGGTATATCCCTGTGCTCAGGGACTTACATTCCAGAAGAGGGAGGGGCAATAAGCAGTAAATAATTTCGTACAGATGCAATAAATATAAAAAATTAAATGTGATAAACTAAATCATGTTCTCTCCATAAAAATTTTCAAATAGTTTCCGAAGGTGGAAGTCCAAATTCTTTACTACGACCCTGTTACAAGAATCTGTGATATCTGGCTTCTGTTTGTCCCTCCAACCTTATCTATACTACTCTATCACACTGCAACTTGGCTCGAGTCACACTGGCATTCTTTCTATTCCCTCAAGGTTCCAATTTTTTTCCCCTTCTTCAGCCACGTGTTTCCCCTGTCTGGAATGCTGTTCCCAGATCTTGGACAGGTTGCTTCCTTAGCTCAAGTTATCACTTCAACAGAGTGAATTTCAGTAAGTCAGCTCCCCCATCATTTTCTCTATCAATTACACTTTTTTGTTTCATAGCACTTATTACTTTAGAGATTTTGCTTATTCGTTAACAATATCTGTTGTTCCTACTAAAATGTAAGCTTCGTAAGACGAGAAATCTTAAGATGTTGTTTACTAAAGTATCCCTCAAAGTCTAGAACAGTGCCCAACAAAGGAGGATACTGATTAATATTTTTTAAAAGAATTTACACACGCCTGTAGTCCCAGCAGTTTGGGAGACCGAGCTGGGAGGATCGCTTGAGCCCAGGAATTCGAGGCTGCGACTGCGCCACTGCGCTCCAGCCTGGGCGACAGAGCGAGATCTTGTTTCAAGAAAAAAAAAAAAAAGATAAATAATGACGGAGTACACGGTAGTAAAATACCTCCCTCTCTCTCACCCAGCCAGGCTCCGCCTACGGGAGCCAATTACGCTCACGCCCTCTTCCGACGCTGTCAGAGGCCCGGGAAGTAATCTGCGCAGGCGCTGTAGAACGGTGGCGCTTTACTGGGTAAAGATGGACGTCCACGATCTCTTTCGCCGGCTCGGCGCGGGGGCCAAATTCGACACGAGACGTTTCTCGGCAGACGCAGCTCGATTCCAGGTACTGTGCCCAAGGGACCCAGGCCCGAGTAACTGAGAAGGAGCAGGAGCCCGGGAATGAACCCGCTGCGGGGGGAGGCCGGCGCACATGGACATGCGTGGCCTGGTTCTCACCCTCCTTGGGGTATTTTGCTTCCTTTTGTGTTCAGCTTACCTGCACACCTAGTCGGTTGAAGCCTTCTGAATGAGCTCTTTAACTATCCTGTTGTAGACCTAGTTGGGCCTGGCACGGAAACGCTGTTTCCTCCCTCTTATTCAAAGTTGGAATCCTCCTTTCAAAAGGAACTTTTTCTCCGAACCTAGAGGAAAGGAATTACGAAAACAGAAACAACCAAAGATGGAGAAAACAGATTCTCTCACTATAGTCTCCCCAAGTTTGGCCTGGCAAGCGTATAGTTGTACCGGGCGTGGTTCTTTTTATTGCTTCAACCCCATGGCTTAAGTAACCAATGAGAAGAGCGATTTATAAATGGGGGATCTTACCTAGAGAAGTAGTGAGTGATAAATCGGGGGAAGTCAGTTGGGCCCCAATTGTGGAAAATATTGAATGTCTACTTTGCTGTTTGAATGTGTATGTGTGTGTGACATGTGTTTCTTCTTTCTCTAACTAGTGAGTATGAACTCTGGAGCTAGATTATCTGGGTCTAAATGCTAAGTCTGCCAGTTACTAATTTTGAGACCTTCCTCAAGTTACTTAATTTCCGAATGTCTCGGTTTTCTCATTCGTAATACTGCTATTTACTTTATAGAGTTGTAAATATGAAGCAATTTAATATATATAAACATGCTTAGAAATCTGCTTGACATTTAGTAAGCATATGTGTTCATTGCTAATATTAATTTGTTACTATTATGAGGTCAGAGAAGATCTCTTCAGATTCTATTTGCCCAGACACTTGTTAGCTCGACAGATACTTGAAAAGGTAGAAAAGAGGAGTCATTGGACAATCTTGCTTGAATGAAAGGAATGGTCTTCTGTCAGTAGGTTTCATTTTAAATGTTTTGGGTTTTAGATAGGAAAAAGGAAATATGACTTTGATTCTTCGGATGTGCTTCAGCGACTGGACTTTTTTGGGAACAAGAAGTCTGTCTCGGGTGTGTGTGGAGCATCACAAACACATCAGAAGCCCCAAAATGAAGAGAAAAAAGAAGAGAGCCTAACTGAAAGGAAGAGAGAGCAGAGCAAGAAAAAAAGGAAGATGATGACTTCAGGTTAGTGTTTGATATCTGTTATGTGTTTTCTCTTTAATTTTGTTCAGTTATAAAAATAATACAGGCTTATGGTTACAAGTCAGACAATAAGGTCATTTGTCAGCTGATGGCACTCAGGTTATTTCCAGGTATTTGCCATTAGAAATATTGTTACAGCAAAGATAATTTTAAGTAAAGGTACTTATATGTGTAAATCCTTTCGTACAGGTACTGTTATTTCTGCAGAATACCATCCCAAAAGTAGCATCATATGGTGAAAGGGTATGTACCCTTTCTTTGAAAAATACTACAAAATGACTTCCCAAGTCCTTGTCAGGGCTGAATATTATTGGTGTTAATTTTTTTGCCAAGCTAATGAATGAAACTTTTTTTTTTTCTTTTTTTTTTTGACAGAGTGTTGCTCTGTCGCCAGGCTGGAGTGCAGTGGCGCGATCTCGGCTTACTGCAACCTCTGCCACCTGGGTTCAACCGATTCTTCTGCCTCAGCCTCCCAAGTAGCTGGGACTACAGGTACATGGCACCACGCCCAGCTAATTTTTGTATTTTTAGTAGAGATGGGGTTTCACCATGTTGGCCAGGGTGGCCTGGATCTCTTGACCTTGTGATCCGCCTGCCTCGGCCTCCCAAAGTGCTGGGATTACAGGCGTGAGCCACCATGCCTGGCCTGAAACTATTTTATATTTATATTTTTTTGATAAGTGGTGAGGTCGAGCTTTTTTTTTTTGAGATGAGTCTTGCTCTCTCGCCCAGTCTGTAGTGCAGTGGCACAATCTCGGCTCACTGCAAGCTCCGCCTCCCGGGTTCGTGCCATTCTCCTGCCTCAGCCTCCCTAGTAGCTGGGACTACAAGCACCCGCCACTGTGCCCAGCTAATTTTTTGTATTTTTAGTAGAGACAGGGTTTCACTGTGTTAGCCAGGATGGTCTCGATCTCCTGACCTCATGATCTGCCTGCCTCCACCTCCCAATGTGCTGGAAGTACAGGCATGAGCCACTGCACCTGGCTGGTCGAGCATATTTTTGTATGCTTTACTTGACATTAACATTTCACCTTTTGCAAATTGTTTGTTCTTACTCTTTGCCCATTTTGACAGAGGCGTTTTTGGTTTTTTTTTTTTTTTGAGACAGAGTCTCGCTCTGTCGCCCAGGCTGGAGTGCAGTGGCACGATCTCGGCTCACTGCAAGCTCTGCCTCTTGGGTTCATGCCATTCTCCTGCCTCAGCCTCCCGAGTAGCTGGGACTACAGGTGCCCGCCACCTCGCCCGGCTAGTTTTTTGTATTTTTAGTAGAGACGGGGTTTCACCGTGTTCACCAGGATGGTCTCGATCTCCTGATCTCGTGATCCGCCCGTCTCGGCCTCCCAAAGTGCTGGGATTACAGGCTTGAGCCACCGCGCTACAGAGGCGTTTTTGTTTGTTTGTTTTTCTTTTCTTGTACTCTAGGGCTATTTATATATTTTTTAAATCTATAATATTAAGTTTCCTAATCATTTACCTTTTTTTGGTAAACACTTGAGTTATACAATGATGAAAAGTAAAGTTCCTTCCTATTGTTTATCTCCAGTCCCATTTCTCCAGAGGCAGCCACTGTTAATCAATTTCTTTTGTATTTTTCTGGGGACACTCTATTCCCATGTATTTATGCCTGACCCAAAAAAAAAAACAAATACTCTACATACTATGTCTATCTACTTTGATTACTCTATATACACTCTGTTGGGAACCTCTCTTACTACCTTCCTCTTTTTTAAAAACAATGTATCTTGGAGGTTGTTTGGAATCAGTAGGAAGTACATTGCCTTGTTCGTTTTAACACAGCATCGTATCCCATTGTGTATTGCATAATTGATTTAACAAGTTCCTTTGTGATGGATATTTGTAGTTTTCACATTTTTGCTGTTGTAGTTTTGAAGTGTCATTCTACTTATCTTTGCACATATATGTGAGTATATCTGTCCCATAAATTCTTAGAAGCGGAATTGCAGAGTTAGCAAACAGATTTATCCACCAGAAACGTTCCATCAGTAGGAAGTACTTTGCCTTGTTCATTGTTAACCCAGCATAGTAGCCCATCATACACTGTAGGGATGCCCCATGATCGATTTGACATGTAACCGTGTGAGGTACATTTACTACATTGTTTGCATGCTTTTGCTGTTACAGTGCTGCAGTAAAAGTCATTCTTCCCTGGCTGCAAGGAAGTTTGATAAAACCTTTACCATGATTAATAAGAAAGACATGCCACAAACTTAGCAAAATGATTCAAATGTTGGGCCACCAGAAATATACAGCTATGTACTGTAACCATTGTGGCAACAAATGTATTTGGACCGTAGATCTATGATAAATATATAGGCATGTATCTATTATTATTATTTTTTTTGAGATGGAGTCTCACTCTGTCGCCCAGGCTGGAGTGCAGTGGCATGATCTCGGCTCACTGCAAGCTCTGCCTCCTGGGTTCATGCCATTCTCCTGCCTCAGCCTCCCTAGTAGCTGGGACTACAGATGCCCGCCACCACACTCAGCTAATTTAGTTTTTGTGTTTTTAGTAGAGACAGGGTTTCACTGTGTTAGCCAGGATGGTCTCAATCTCCTGACTTCGTGATTCGCCCACGTTGGCCTCCCAAAGTGCTGGGATTACAGGTGTGAGCCACTACTCCTGGCCAGGCATGTATCTTTGTTTGTTTGTTTGTTTGTTTATTTTTGAGATGGAGTCTCGCTCTTTCGCCCAGGCTGGACTGCAGTGGCATGATCTTGGCTTACTGCAAGCTCTGCCTCCCGGGTTCACGCCATTCTCCTGCCTCAGCCTCCCGAGTAGCTGGGACTACAGGTGCCCGCCA
>NW_012103965.1:285849-294758 GCF_000951045.1 Mandrillus leucophaeus
TTTTTGTATTTTTAGTAGAGACGGGGTTTCACCGTGTTAGCCAGGATGGTCTCGATCTCCTGACCTCGTGATCCGCCCGCCTCAGCCTCCCAGAGTGCTGAGATTACAGGCTTGAGTCTCTGCACCTGGCCGCATGTATCTATTTTTAACTGGAAAATTGAAGAGCTTATGAATTAGTAATGATTTGGGTCATTTAGTACCAACTGTCTCATAAAGGAAACAAAATTTTTTTTAAAGTCATTCTACTTTGTGATGCCTTCCAGCAAGGTATAAGACTTTCCTCTTTTTGTAAATTTGTCTCTTCATATGCATTGTACCCTTATTGTATTACATTGTTCCCTTATCATGTTACATTGTTCATCTGTTTCTTCTTAATTTATTAAACCTCATATATTGAGGAAATTAGCTCTATGTCTAGCATATTATGTTTACAGATATGTTTCCAGATTGTCATATGTCACTTGTCTTGTTTATTTATTTACTTTTTGGCCTTCTGTGCATTAAGTTTGTTTTTTTAAAATTCTAGGCTGGCTCACTTCTGTAATCCCAACACTTTGGGAGGCTGATGTGGGCTGATCACTTGAGGTAGGGAATTTGAGACCAGTCTGGCCAACATGGTGAACCTCCATCTCTGCTAAAAATATAAAAAAATTAGCCAGATGTGGTGGTGCACAACTGTAATCCCAGCTACTTGGGAGGCTGAGGCAGGAAAATCACTTGAACCCAGGAGTTGGAGGTTGCAGTGAGCTGAGATCACACCACTGCATTCCAGCCTGGGTGACAGAAACAGAGCAAGACCCTGTCTCAAAACAAACAAACAAACAAAAAACAACAGCAAACTTCCATGTTTTCTTATTTGTTTCAATTTGTTATATTAAAATCTTTGACCCTGTGGAATTTTATTTGGTATAAGGAGTGAATAGGGAACTAAAATTTTTTTCAGATGTCTGAATAATTGTCTTAATACCATATGTTGGTGTTTTGTCTTATGTGGACTAATTGTCTTAATATCATATGTTGATAATCTGTGTTTTCTCTATTGGACTTTAATGCAACTTTAATTGTATACTGATTTTCCGTATATATTCAAGTCTGTCTCTGGACCTCTTCTGTTTCTGTATTTGTATACCAATACTAGCTTGTTTTAATTACTATGGCCTTATATGTTATAAAATCCAGTAGAGTGGAGAGGCATACCAATATTTTAGGCAACTCAGTATTTTCTCCCTACAGTGATCTTCAGAATCATCGCAATCCCAATTAGAATTCTAGCAGAATTTTTTTTGTAGAAATTTCTGCTAAAGCTTTGGCTTTCTTCAAACACTCTCATAATAAGCAGATACTACTCTTTGGCCTTCCAGAAAGTCAACAAGCAAAGTGCCTTGCACATCCAAAAAACCTATTGCCGTTGCCTTTGCTCTTGACTTGTCAACTTTTGCTTTGACTGGACCACTTCCACCTCTTGGTAGTCATTGGTTTAATTGTGCTTTGTCTTCATGATCAAACTGGTAAAACCATGTTTCATCTTCTGTTAAAGTTCTTCAAAGAAATGCTTTAGGACCTTGATCCCACTTGTTTAAAATTTCTTTTGAAATCTCTGCTCTTGTCTGCAGCTGATTTGGGAGCAGTGGTTTTGGCACCCATCAGATGGAAAATTTGCTCAACTTATTTTCATTAAGAATTGGTAGGTAGAAGGCCAGATGTGGTGGCTCATGTTTGTAATCCCAGCACTTTGGGAGGCTGAGGTAGGTGGATCACCTGAGGTTAGGAGTTTGAAACCAGCCTGGCCAACATGGTGAAATCCCGTCTCTACTAAAAATACAAAATTAACCAAGCAAGGTGGCGCATGCCTGTAGTCTCAGCTACCTGGGAGGCTGAGGCAGGAGAATCGCTTGAACCTAGGAGGCGGAGGTTTCAGTGAGCCGAGATCATGCCATTGCACTCCAGCCTGGGCAAAAAGAAACTCCGTCTCAAAAACAAATAACAAAACAAAGAATTGGTAGGGAGGCCAGGTGCAGTGGTTCACCTATAATCCCTACTCTTTGGGAAGCTGAGGTAGGAGGATCAATTGAGGCCAGGAATTTTGAGACCAGATTGGGCAACATAGCAAGACTCCATCTATACAAAAAAATAGGGCCAGGAGCAGTGGCTCACGCTTGTAATCCCAGTACTTTGGGAGGCCAAGGTGGAAGGATTGCTTGAGGCCAGGAGTTCAAAACCAGCCTGGCCAACATGGTGAAACCCTGTCTCTACTTAAAAAAAAAAAAAAAAAAATTAGCTGGATGTGGTAGCTGGTGCCTATAATCCCAGCTACTCGGGAGGCTGAGGCAGGAGAATCGCTTCCACCCGGGAGGCAGAGGTTGCAGTGAGCTAAAGCCGAGATCACACCACTGCACTCCAGCCTTGGTGACACAGTAAGACTCTAAAAAGAAAAAGAAAAATTAGCTGCATGTGGTAGCGCATGTCTGTAGTCCCAGCTACTTGGGAGGCTGAGGCAGGAGGATTGCTTTAGCCCAAGAGTTTGACGTTACAGTGAGCTGTGATCATGCCTGTGTACTCTAGCCTGGCTGACAGAACAAAACCCTATCTCGAAAAAAATATATATATGGTGTAAGCTGAAGCAGTTCAGATGGCTGTGGTGTTGGCTGTTGTTTCTGCTATTAATCAACAGTCCTCTTTAATTAGGGCATGAACAAGATGAATTTTTTCCTTATAAATTGACGTGAGTGGTCTGCTGCTATAGTCTTCATCTTCAATGTTATCTTGTTCCTTCTTAATGGGTGGTGTGGTGCTACGGACTTCATCTTCAATATTATCTTGTTCCTTCTTAAAACAGGTTATCCATTTGTAAACAGCTGATTTCTCTGGGGCCTTGCCCCCATAATCTTTTCATAAAGCATCAGTGATTTCACTATTCTCCCGAAGCTTCACTGTAAATTTGAAGTTTGTTCTTGCTTCAGTTTTAAGAAGAATTCATGTTGCTTTTTTCAAACTGCTGTCTTATCCTTCTTAGTGTCCCAGACTGGATCCAGTTCACCCATATTATAACAAGTTGGTATGAGTTTATTTTGGTGCAAAAAATTTGAAATTTTTGCATAGTTTCTTCATAATATGAATTTTCCATGAACTTTTTGAAGGCCCCCTTATGTATAGATCAGTTAAAGAGAATAGCTAGTCCACAAACCCATGCATATATGGTCAATTAGTTCTCAACAGAGGTAAAAGGTAAATCAGCAGGGAAAAGAAAGTCTTTTCACAAACAGTGCTGGATCCATGTAGAAAAAACTGAACATCAAACCTAACTTTACATTGTAAGCAAAAATTAACTTCAAATGACTCAGACTGAAGTTTAAAACTATAAAAGTTCTAGAAGAAAACATAGGAAAAAAATTTTTGTGGCCTTGAGATATGTAAAGATTCCTTAGCACAACAGCAACAAAAATTTTTTAAAAAGAAAAAATTGATATATTGGACTTATCAAAACTAAAAATGTTCATTCTTCAAAAGATAACATTAAGAAAATGAAAAGGCAAGCCACAGATGGGAAAATATTCGCAAAATGTATATCAAAGGACTTGTATCTACTCACTAAAGAAGATAATACACATGGTGATAAGCACATAAAAGACATTCAACATCAGTAGCCATCAGGCAAATTAAAACCACAATACAATACTACTACATACTCATTAGAATGGCTAAAAATAGAAAGAGTGACTGTACCAAGTATGGGCAAGGATATACAAAAACAAGCTCTCATAGTGTTGATGGTAAAATGGTACAACCACTTTGGAAAATAGTTTGACTTTTTTTTTTTTTTTAAATTAAACGTATATTTACCGTATTACCCAGCTATTCTACTTGTCAATATTTACCTAAGAGACAGGAAAATACACATCTTCAGGAAGACTTGTACACAAATTTTCATAGCAACGTTACTTATAGCCAAAAGCTAGAAATGACCCAAATGTTCCTCAACAGGTAAATGATGAACTGTACCTCCATACAATGGAATACTACCTAGTAATAAAATGGTAAGTTGTTGATACATGCTGCAACCTAGATGAACTTCAGAATAACTATCTTGAGTGAAAGAAGCCAGACAAAAATTAGTACATATGACGTGATTCCGTTTATATAAAATTCCAGAAAAGGCAAACTAATCTATAGTGGCAGAAATTAGATTGGTGGTTGCCTATGCATGGAGTGATGAATTATAAGGGGTCATGAGGAAATTTGGAGAAGTGATAGAAATAACCTAGAATGTGGTAATGGCTTTTTGGCTGTGTAGATATGTCAAAACTCATCGAATTAGATACTTTGAATATATGCAGATTACTGTATATATTTATGCCTCGGTGAAGTTGAAAAAAATTAAGAAATTAGAACTAGTCTTTGCTCGTTTTAGAACTAATTTAGAAATTAGAACTAGTCTTTGCTTTGTAGAACTAGTCTTTGCTTATTAAACTTAAAATTTTTTAAGTTAGGCCAGGCGCGGTGGCTCACACCTGTAATCCCAGCACTTTGGGAGGCCAAGGCGGGCGGATCATGAGGTCAGGAGTTTGAGACCAGCCTGCCAACATGGTGAAACCCCGTCTCCACTAAAAATACAAAAATTAGCTGGACGTGGTGGCATGCCTCTGTAGTCCCAGCTACTAGGGAGGCTGAGAATCACCTGGGAGACAGAGGTTGCAGTGAGCCAAGATCATGCCACTCCACTCCAGCCTGGGCAACAGAACAAGAGTCTGTCTCAAAAAAAAAAAAAAAAAATTTAGGTTAGTCTTACATATTTATTCTCCCATACAAACTGTTAAGTCAGGTGGTCTAGTCACCAAAACAGTTCTGCCATTACTTTTAATTGGCTAGTGTTCTTCGTAGATTGAGGGAGAATGGCTGTCTTTATAATATTGAGTAGCTCAAAGTATTGTGTTCATTGCTATTTTATGATTTATTTATTTATTTATTTTGAGACAGAGTCTTGCTCTGTCGCCGAAGCTGGAGTGCAGTGGCACGATCTCGGCTCACTGCAACCTCCACCTCCTGGCTTCAAGTGATTCTCCTGCCTCAGCCTCCTGAGTAACTAGGATTACAGGCACCTGCCATCATGCCTGGCTAATTTTTATATTTTTGTAGAGACAGGGTTTCATCATGTTGTCCATCCAGGCTAATCTGAAACTCCTGACCTCAGGTGATCCACCTGCCTTGGCCTCCCAAAGTGCTGGGATTACAGGCGTGAGCCACCGCGCCTGGCCAGTCATTGCTATTTTAAGTGAGATCTTTCATCATATTTATTTTTTAGTTGTTGGTTGTTTACATATAGAGAACCTGACTGCCTTATTGAAATTTCTCATTGTTTGGCCAGGTACTGTGGCTCACGCCTGTAATCCCAGCACTTTGGGAGGCCGAGGCAGGCGGATCCCTTGAGGTCAGTTGTTTGAGACCAGCCTGGCCAAGATGGTGAAACCCCATTTCTACTAAAAATACAAAACAAAATTAGCCAGGCATGGTGGCGGATGCCTGTAATCCCAGCTACTCGGGAGGCTGAGGCAGAGAATTGCTTGAACCAGGGAGGCAGCGGTTGCAGTGAGCCGAGATCGCACCACTACACTCCAGTCTGGGCGACAGACTGAGACTTCGTCTCAAATAAAAAAAAAAAAAGAAATTTCTCATTGTTTAAGTTGCTTTTCAATTAAACCCCTGTTGTTTTCAAGTATACTCAGTACGCTGCTGAAACAGCCAACAAAGGGAAGATAGTGAGCTTCAGAGCTGTGATCATAGCAACACAGAACTTGCCTTTTCATTTTCATTTTTATACATCCTATTACTTTCTCTTATCTAGTTGCATCAGCTGTACTTTTTCTTTTTTTAATGTGAAGGTATGGCTCTCTTGCTGCACATACACCCAAGATTAAAACCTTTTTTCTTTTTTTTTTTTTTTTTCAAGACAAGGTTTTCTCTATTACCCAGGCTGGAATGCAGTGGCGTGATCACAGCTCTCTGCAGCCTCAACCTCCCAGGCTCAAATGATCCTCCCCACTCAGCCTCCTGAGTAGCTGGGACTACAGGCATGCACCACCACCCACCCTTGGCTAATTTTTAATTTTTTTTGAAGAGACGGGTCCTCACTATTTTGCCTAGACCGTTAAAATCTTTTACTTTTTAAAAATATATTTTAGAAATTACTTCCCAAGAAGAATATGCTACTATACAGTGGATATCATCTGTAGAAGCAAGGATTGAAGACAAAAAAGTTCCGAGAGAAAGTAAACTCACTTCCGGAAAGTTGGAGCATCTCAGAAAGGAAAAGGTAGAAAAATGTTTTGGGGCCAAAAGTATATATATTTTCTGACCTAGTGACTTATTCACTGGACTTGGGTTATTCTGTTGTTAACATGAATATAGTTTTGTGAAGACAGGAGGTTAATTACATTCATTTAGATTTTACTTTAATGAAAACTTAAAGCAAAGTAGACATTTGTGCTGTGGGTGAACATTTTAAAGTTTAAATTACAGATACGTATATAAAATTCTTGACCTGCTCAAGTTTCAAGATTGATAGTATGTTTAGAATTATGTTTTTAAAATTTTGTAACCCCTTTCAATAAACAAAATTTGACTCCCTTTCTTCTCTGTGTTGAGCTCACCAGTTTAGAAGGATTTCCTCTGACACAGATTAGGGAGTTAGAATTCTTAAAGAAGGTGTTTTATGACTTGGGATTAAGAGGAGTAGGATATGGAAGAAACAACAAATACACCCTTTTTGTGTCTGCTGCACACCTGCCATATTCCTGATGGAGAGGTGTGTTCAGCTCACTTCAGGGATTAGTATGGCAATGCTTCAGTAACCCAGAAACCAGAATTTGGCTGTCTCTGGTCCAGACAATGGGGAAACAAACCAAATCAACACTACTAGACTCTACTTTTTGGCATTCAGTTTTAATAAGCAGAGTTTTAGGGTAAATCATCAAAAAGCATTGATACTTGTATGCTAACCACCGTATTAAAATAGTAGATGGATTCAATGGCTGACTTCTAAGAAGTTTATTTAAGGTTAGAAGTTATGACTGTGACAATAACACATTAATATGAAGAAAGCATAGACATTTTATGGAGGTTTTCTATGAAAGGGCGTGAAATGTACCTAATATCTGTGATGTTTTGGTTCTTGGATTTAACCAAAAGGTTTCATGTGCTGCTAAAGGTTATCCCAGAAACTGTTAATGTTGCTTTATAACATCTGAGAATGTATTTATTTGGCCATATCCATAGGGGCCTCTTTACTTCACTTTTCAGATAAACTTCTTGCGGAATAAACACAAAATTCACGTCCAAGGAACCGATCTTCCTGACCCAATTGCTACGTTTCAGCAACTTGACCAGGAATATAAAATCAATTCTCGACTACTTCAGAACATTTTAGATGCAGGTTTCCAAATGCCTACACCAATCCAAATGCAAGCCATCCCAGTTATGCTGCATGTGAGTATGAAGATCTAGAATGCCTGTAACATTCCTTCCTCTGTGTGTTTGCTCATTCTCTTCCCTCTCTTCTTGAAATTATTCTTTCCACCTTATCTCCCCTGTTAAAATCCTTCACTTCCTTTTAAGTTCATCAAATGCCCGTGCCTCCATAAAAGTTGCCTTGATCACTCCATCTAGATGTGATCTTCCTTTTCCAGTACCATTTCCTCCACACTGCAGTTCTCTTTGGTATTTGGTGTGTTCTTTTCCTTACAACATTTATTTTACATTTTACACTACTTTGTATTCGCACCAATCATATTTTTTTCATTTTACTACTGTGTAACCCCTTGGAGAATGGGGATTATGTTTCATTCGTTCATTGTTTATTTAGTTTATAATGCCCAGGAACTACTCCAGAAATACAAATGCTTTCTAAAGTTCTTGTATATAGCCTGACTTATTTTTCCCAATACTTTTTATAATTAAAGTACACTTTACATACAATAAAATGCATAGATTTTTAAGCGCCCTGTTTAGTGAGTTTCAGCAATGCATATCCTGTGTAACCACTATTCCAGTGAAGATGGAGAACATATGTATTACCCCAGACAATTTTCTTGTGCCCTTTCCAGTCAGTCCTCACCCTGCCCCTGCTCAGAGGCAATTTCTATTCTGATTTCTACTACTGTGTATTTCTTTTGCCTCTATTCTAGAGTTTTGTATGAGTGGAATCACACATTAATCTTTTATTTCTGGTTTCTTTCACTTTGTGTAATGCTTTGAGATTCGTCTATATTACATATAGCAATAGTTTGTTACCGAGTAGTATTATGTTGTATGAATATACCACAATTTGTTATCCAGTCACTTGTTGATAGAGGTATGGATTAACTTAGGTTTTCGGACATTAAGTTTTTCTGAGGTTTGTTTCTGTAGCAATGAGAGTTGGGTTTTTTCCCCATGTAACCAAGATGGCCTTCAGTTCTGATTTCCAAAGGATATAAGATACCTTTTCATCTATGCTAGTCCTTTTCATTTTCTTTGAGAGCTGTAATGAGAATACATTCATACATTTAAATGATGCTGTTGACTCATGTTATAGTAAATTTGCTTTTAATTTTTGTTTAAGATTGTTTCTGTCATGGCTTTAGCTTAAAGCTTTAAAAATCACAGTGGGGGCCGGGTGTGGTGGCTCACGCCTGTAATCCTAGCACTTTGGGAGGCCGAGGCAGGCGGATCACAAGGTCAGGAGATTGAGACCATCTTGGCTAACACGGTGAAATCCCGTCTCTACTAAAAATACAAAAAATTAGCCAGGCGTGGTGGCGGGCGCCTATAGTCCCAGCTACTTGAGAGACTGAGGCAAGAGAATGACGTGAACCCAGGAGGCGGAGCTTGCAGTGAGCCAAGATTGTGCCACTGCACTCCAGCCTGGGCGACAGAGC
>NW_012103965.1:294808-296435 GCF_000951045.1 Mandrillus leucophaeus
GGGCAGATCACGAGGTCAGGAGTTCAAGACCAGTCTGGCCAATATGGTGAAACCCTGTCTCTACTAAAAATACAAAAACTAGCTGGGCCAGTGACTTGTGCCTGTAGTCCCAGCTACTTGGGAGGCCGAGACAGAAGAATTGCTTGAACCTGGGAGGCGGAGGTTGCAGTGGGCCGAGATCGCGCCACTGCACTCCAGCCTGGGTGTCAGAGTGAGACTCTGTATCAAAAAAAAAAATCACAGTGAGTTTTTGAAAATTGTCTCCTATAAATTACTCTGTCCCTCAGGTCATTGCTATTTTTTATTTCTTCAGCCATTCTGTTTTTAATAAAACCTTCCCTAGTGATTGAGCAGTACAGATACCAGGACAAAAAGTTGGTTTTATAATTTTATTTTGACAATAGTTAAGTGGAAAAGAAAAATTGAAATAATGGATATAACTTAGGTTATGAATTCTCTTTGGGTTTTAGTTATCTGTATTATTTACAACCATTCAGAGGGAATTCGAGGGCAATGCTCAGAAACTTTGTTGGGGCGATGGTGGCATGAATGGACGATGTTGGGAAAGCAGGTATGACTTGAATGAATGGATTCATTACGTAAAATTTTATTTGTTTTTTTCTAGGGCTGGTAGCATTATTTGACCAGGCTCTGAAAAATTTATGTACTTTCTTTGTAGTATTTAATCATATCCTATTTTTTAGGGTCGGGAACTTCTGGCTTCTGCTCCAACCGGATCTGGAAAAACATTAGCTTTTAGCATTCCTATTTTAATGCAGCTGAAACAACCTGCAAATAAAGGCTTCAGAGCCCTGATTATATCACCAACACGAGAACTTGCCAGCCAGGTATGACTTGTAGCTGTTGAAGAGAGTGTGATTGGTGTTTACTTCAGTGATCTTTCTTATTTGAAGGTAATAAAAAGATCTTAAAAAAGCAAGGCCCGTGTCTTCTGTCATGGTCAAGTATCCTCTACACAGCAGAGTGCTCTGGATCTTACACCATGTGGGCAAATCTTTTAAGTCTTTCTATAAGTTTCTAAAACACAATGATTTTAATATTTACACTTCTTTGGTAAATGCTTTAAGGTCTTTGAAGTTGAAAGGCTAATGAAATATAGTCCTTCTTGGACATTTATTTTTCTTATCTAAAAAAAATGAATACTCATCTTAGTTTTGGTTTTTATTTATTTATTTGTTTGGTTTTAGCCACAGATTCTTACTCTGTTACCCAGGCTGGCATGCAGTGATGTGATCATGGCTTACTGCAACCTCAAACTCCTGGCCTCAAGAGATCTCCCGCTTTAGCCTCTTGAGTAACTGGGACTACAGGCACATGCCACTGCGCGTGGTTAATTTTTTTCTTTTTGTAGAAACAAGGTCTCCCTATGTTACCCAGGCTGCTGTTGAACTCCTGGGTTCAAGTGACCCTCCCACCTTGGCCTACCAAATTACAGAGCTTACAGGCATGAGTCATTATGCCTGACTCATCTCAGTTTTTTTTTTTGAGAAAGGAAAAGTATACAGTGATCTGTTCCACCCTCCCAGTGTGCTTAATATAAAACACATACCAAGTATGAGATAGTCTTGTAATAGTACTGTGTGTGTATGTGTATGTATATGTATGT
>NW_012103965.1:297015-316412 GCF_000951045.1 Mandrillus leucophaeus
TCTGTTGCCCAGGCTGGAGTGCAGTGGCGTGATCTCGGCTCACTGCAAGCTCCGCCTCCTGGGTTCATGCTATTCTCCTGCCTCAGCCTCCCGAGTCACTGGGACTACAGGCACCCGCCACCACACCCGGCTAATTTTTTTGTCTTTTTTTAGTAGAGACGGGGTTTCACTGTGTTAGCCAGGATGGTTTTGATCTCCTGACCTCATGATCCACCCGCCTCGGCCTCCCAAAGTGCTGGGATTACAGGCGTGAGCCACTGTGCCCGGCCGATTAGTTTTATCTCTGGGAACTAGTCTATTCCACCTGAAGAAATTATTGAATCTTTTTAGGCATTGAAGTTTCAAAATGCTGAGATTTCAGGTTCATCTACAGATAGTTATGAGTTTAATTTCAGATATTCATGGGTTGGTAACAGATTTATTAATCATGTAAAAGAGAGTATACATCTTGTCCAAGTATGTTAGCAGCTAATGTTTTTATCTTTTTTTTTTTTTAGATTCACAGAGAGTTAATAAAAATTTCTGAGGGAACAGGATTCAGGATACATATGATCCACAAAGCAGCAGTGGCAGCCAAGAAATTTGGACCTAAATCATCTAAAAAGTTTGGTAAGGAATTCATACATGGGATGTAGAACATGTAAGGAATCTGGAAACTATAAATATCCTAATTGCTATGTAAGTATTGTTAAAGTATAGTCATGTATGTATAAAATTTGAATTTTAGAAGAACTAAAGAGATTCCCTTCTCACTCTACTGAGAAGTTATACATAACATATATACCAGTAGTTCTCAACTAGAGACACTCTTGCTCCCCACCTTTTACCACAGGGACATTTGGCAATAATCTGGAGACATTTTTAGTTGTCACAACTGGGGAGAAGTGCTACAAGCCTGTAGTTACTGGCCTATAGCCAAGGATGCTATTAAACATTCTGCAATGCACAAGACAGTCCCCTGCAACGAAGAGTTAGCTGGCCCAAAATGGTAACAGTGCTGAGGCTGAAAAATTCTGATTTATACCATTGATTTTTAATCTGCCATGGAAATACTCTGGCAGACAAGAATGGCACACATAGCTGGGTGCAGTGGCTCACACCTATAATCCCAGCTACAGGTATGGAGAAAGCTGAGGTGGGAGGATTGCTCGAGGCCAGGAGTTTGGGACCAGCCTTGGCAACATAGCGAGACTCAATCTCTAAAAGAAATTAAAAAAAAAAAAAAAAAAAAAAATAGCCAGGCATGGTGGTGCACGCCTGTAGTCCTAGCTACTTGGAAGTCTGAGGTGGGAAGATCGCTTGAGCCCAGGAGTTCAAGGCTGCCATGAGCTGTGATTGCACCACTGTACTCCAGCCTGAGCAACAGAGTGAGACTCCATCTTTAAAAAAACAGAAAGAATGGCTTACATCCTCACCCTTATATCAGCCAGAGAATCTGCTTTCATCTACTTTTCTTTCTTTTTGTTTTTTGACTTGTCCACTTGGAGATAAGCTTTCATCTGTTGTTGTTGCTGTTTTTGTTTTTGTTTGTTTTTTTAAATCTTGGGCCTCTGCATAAAATTCCATGTTAAAAAAATGATTTTCCTGGGGAAAAAAAAGATTTGAAAATTAAATTGTTCCTGCCTCTTAGAAATGGAGAAGAGGCTGGGTGTTGTGGCTCATGCCTGTAATCCCGGCATTTTGGGAGGCTGAGGCAGGGAGATTGCTTGAGCCCTGGAATTCAAGACCAGCCTGGACAACATAGGGAGACCTTGTTTCTACAAAAATAAAAGTAAAAAAAAAATTTACCATCTCTACTAAAAATACAAAAAATTAGCCGGGCGTGGTGGGGGGGTGCCTGTGGTGCCAGCTACTCAGGAGGCTGAGGCAGGAGAATGGCATGAACCCAGGAGGCAGAGCTTGCAGTGAGCCGAGATCGCGCCACTGCACTCCAGCCTGGGTGACAGAACTAGACTCCATCTCAAAAAATAATAATAAATAAAAATTAGCCAGGTGCAGTGGCATGTGCCTGTAGTACCAGCTACTCAGAATGCTGATGCCAGAGGATCTCTTGAGCCCAGGAGTTTGAGGTTGCATGCAGTGAGCTCTGATCACACCATTGTACTCCATCCAGCTTGGGTGACAGAGCAAGACCCTGTCTCAAAAAAAGAAAAAGAGAAAGCTGCTCAGATACAATAAAAGGAAAGTAGGGATATAATAGTTTTGTGGTGTTGGCTCTGACTACTTCCCACTTCAGGCTATTAACTGAAGTTGAGGAGGCTTAATTCCTAGTTCGAGAGAGACAAATCCTGATTTTTGCAATTTCTACCATTTGTTTTTCCTATAGATATTCTTGTGACTACTCCAAATCGACTAATCTATTTATTAAAGCAAGATCCCCCAGGAATCGACCTAACAAGGTATAGATGATATTTTCATGTCTTTCATATGTATTTTTCATTCCGTTGATTACATTTTGTCCTCCATTGCTTGTATTTTTTCCCTTTGGAGCTTGCTGTTTGCTACCTTCCGTCAGTGTTGGCACTGAGAATAATGTTTTTTTTTTTTAAAAAAAACTCATATAAAAGAAAACTATCTGGTCTGGAAGAAAGTTACACATTTTGATAAGCATTTAGTACAGAATTCCCCTAGACCTTTTTGCATGTTTCAGCAATGGTGATGGAGTTAGTGAAGTTTATGAAAAGCTCTGTTGTCGTTAATGGAACCTTGTATCTTTGAGGCTACTGGAATAGGTACATTGAGCTATGTTTATCTAGCTTTTACCTTTTTCCTGCTGTGTTAGTCCGTTTTCATGCTGGTCTAAACAGCTACTTGAGACTGGGTAATTTATAAAGAATGGAAGGTTTAATTGACCCACAAGTCAGGGCATGACTGGGGAGGCCTTAGGAAACTTATAGTCATGGCAGAAGAGGAAGCAAGGCACATCTCACATGGTGGCAGATGACGGGGGTAGAGAGAGAGAGAGTGCCCCCATGATCCAATCATCTCCCAGCAGGTCCCTCCCTCAACACATGGGGATTACAATTTGAGATGAGATATGGGTGGGGATACACAGTCAAACCATATCACCTGCTTATTTTTCTTTTCTTTTCTTTTTTCTGGTATGATAAAGTGGATCTGAGAAGCAGCATCATAGTTTGACTTTCTCATGTGTCCACTGCCCCCATGGTTTAGTGAAGTGTCTTGGATCTTTCAGTTCAATATCCACAAGTTGTTTTGTTATTTCTTAGTGTTGAGTGGCTTGTAGTAGATGAATCAGATAAACTGTTTGAAGATGGCAAAACTGGGTTCAGAGACCAGCTGGCTTCCATTTTCCTGGCCTGCACATCCCACAAGGTCCGAAGAGCTATGTTCAGTGCAACTTTTGCATATGATGTTGAACAGTGGTGCAAACTCAACTTGGACAATGTCATCAGTGTGTCCATTGGAGCAAGGTATTTAATTGTTTTTCAACATTATCCCATTGATTTTCTTTTTTTTAAATACAAGTCTTTTTTTTAAGACTGAAGGAAATAGGTGTCTTGGCCTGAGACTGGCAAGGGAGAGAGTTTTACTGATTGAAATGTGTTCTTTTAAGCCAAGATTGTTCAAGGATGTTCTGTTTTAGAATAATCTAAAAGAAGGTTTTTATATCATGTTAACATTCCTATCATGCTTTTAGGTGTTTTTTTCCATCCACAGAGTATAATATGAGCTCTGTGGCCACCCAGAAGATTTAGTTTCTTTGATGACTTAAATAAGTGGACCACAGAGGAAGAATCTGATGTTACTGAGCCACTTGATTTATATTTCTGTTTAAAAAATATTTTGGGGAGCATTTTATGGTAAATAAATGCTCAGTGATAAAAAAAAGTTTAAAGAAATTATGATATTGCTACCTGATGGATTATTATGTAACCCCTGAAATGATGTAGAAAGACTGTAGCTATATGAAAAAGTGTTTGTAATAACATATTAAGTGAAAAAGTAGCCAATGGAACTGTAAAAAATACCCTATTTTAAACCTAAAATTCCTGTGTATAAGAAGAAAACAAGGTTGGGTATGGTGCCTCACACCTGTAATCCCAGTACTTTGGGAGGCAGAGGCAGGTGGATCACCTGAGGTCAGGAGTTCAAGACCAGCCTGACCAAAATGGTGAAACCCTGTCTCTTCCCAAAATACAAAAATTGGCATATGTCTATAGTCCCAGCTACTTGGGAGGCTGAGGCAGGAGAATTGCTTGAACTTGGAAGGTGGAGGTTGCAGTGGGCCAAGATCGCCCCACTGCACTCCAGCCTGAGTGACAAAGTGAGACTCCATCTTAAAAAAAGGGAAAGCAGAATGAGTTCACATAAACATAATTTAAAGGCTGACAGTAGAATGGGAAAAATATTTATGATACAACATAGTACATTGTAACATCTTACAGAGTATTAATAAAGTCTTAATATATCTCACCCCCAACTGTTGGTCTATAAATAAATCTTTGCTAATCATTATGAAAAATGTTTAACCATGTGTAATAACAACCTTAAAAATGTTTTTATTATTTTACTCAATAATTTTACAGTTAGAAATTTTTTATAATTAATCAGATACATGAAAATTCATGACTGAAACATAAGTTTTAATGGTTGGCATTTCAAGATAGTTTTAAAATTAGAAGAAAGCATTTAAAAATAACAATTTTTGTCTTCAAGTTAAAGTATAAAAAATTAAGTACTTATTAATATTGACAGTGGAAAAATTGATTTTGTTGGAGTTGTGTGTAAATTTTTTCATTGATTTAGAGTTCAGGGGGAAAAAGCAAAAATTGACTCTTACAAACTACAAGGTATATTTTCTTCTCAGGAATTCTGCAGTAGAAACTGTAGAACAAGAGCTTCTCTTTGTTGGATCTGAGACTGGAAAACTTCTGGCCATGAGAGAACTTGTTAAAAAGGTATATTTGGATTACCTTCTTGAATTTTGGTAAAGTTTGCCAAGTCTTATATTTCTGGTGGGAGGCTATTACAGTGGTAGCATTGTGTCATCATCATCTTACCTCGTATTCAGTAATCCACTGGTAAATTGATAAGAAAGTACATTGTGCCAACTATATGATCATCTGCATCCTATTTAGTAATCTAGCAGTAAACTGTTAAGAAGCATAATGTCCCAACTCTTATCCCAACGGACAGAAGCTTGCCTCTCAGAATATGGTGAGTTGTCTTTTTGCAGCTCAGATTAGGCTAGGAAACAATCTACCTGATGCCCTGAGAATCTCATTTTTCCACATTTGTCTGCTCCATCCCTCTGCTGGTTTCTTATAGAAGAATTGGGGTGTTGTAGGACACTGAATGGGGTTTTCTGTTTTTATCCTATCAGTAAGTACTGAGTAGAAGGCATAGTTGAAAGTTAAGTACTGAGGTGTCAGCGCTGGACAATACAAGAAATCTCCTAAGTTCTGCCCCTGGAATTTAGTCTTATTTAGAGGGATAAAATAAATACACTTCTGTAAGATAGTCTCTGATAAACTGTCATAAAGGGCTAAAGAGTACTTTTTTAAGCATCCATATCATCATAATGGGGCTATCAGGGTGAGCTGAATTGGTTGAGCCTTATAGAAGAAATGCTACTAAACTGATCCTTGAAAGATTTTCAAGACAAAAAAAAAAGGTGAAGGGGAAGAGCAAGGATGGCTGGGGGAGCAGCTTGAGTAAAGCCTTAAGAGATGGAAGCGAACACCATGTGTTTGAAGACTAATGAAGCAGTTACCAGTCTAAGGCAAACAGCTTATGGTATGGAATTAAAGAAAACCAGGTTGGACAGGAAAGTTGGGGACAGGATATTTTTGAAGAATGTGACTATATAATTTGTTTTTGTTTTTGTTTTTGAGACAGAGTCTCGTTCTTTCACCCAGGTTGGAGTGCAGTGGTGTTATCTTGGCTCACTGCCAGCCCTGCCTCCTGGGTTCACACCATTCTCCCTCAGCCTCCCGAGTACTTGGGACTACAGGTGCCTGCCACCACGCCCAGCTAATTGTGACTACATAATTTTTAAGGAAAATTAGTTAAACAGTAATATGTAAGGTGAATTATAATGAGAAAGATGGAAAGTAAGGAAACCAATCAGGCTTTTAAACTGGGCTAGGCAGAGATGAGGAAGAAATAAGGGCAGCAGCCTTAGTGGTGGGACATTACGTATAGTTGGAGGATGAAAGGGAAAAGTTTGCAAGTACCTGGTGACTATAGAAATGGTTTGCTTTAGTGGTTAAGAGCATGGACTCTGGAGCCAGGCTATTTGGGTAGAAGTTCTAGCTCCACCACTGCAGCTTTGCACAACTTAACCTCTCTTCCACATTTTCCTTGTCTGTAAAATGGGATAATAATATCTACCTCGTAGAGCTGTTTTACTATTAATTTGTTAGTACAAGCATAGCACTTATTATATAATAGTGCTTGGCACGTAGTAAATGCTAAATGTATTTTATTAATATTCTTAAGAGAATCATTTGGTACTAGGAAATTTAAGGTTTTCCAGGATATTCACTTGGAGATTATACACCAGAGATTTTTAGCCATGTATGACCTTTGGGAGGTCTGCAGACCCTCTAAAATTATATGTAAGATTTTTGTGCGAATGAGTGGTTACTTATTGGAAAGTTTCTTAGCTTTCATAAGATTCCAAAAGAGGTGTTTAAACCATCATAAAAAGGCTAAGAAATTTGGCCAGGCGCGGTGGCTCACGCCTGTAATTCTAGCACTTTGGGAGGCTGAAGTGGGCGGATCATCAGGTCAGGAGTTTGAGACCAGCCTGACCAACATGGTGAAACCCCATCTCTACTAAAAATACAAAAAAATTAGCCAGGCGTGGTAGCGCACGCCTGTAATCCCAGCTACTCAGGAGGCCGAGACAGGAGAATCACTTGAACCTGGGAGGCAGAGGTTGCAGTGAGCCGAGATTGCGCCACTGTATTCCAGCCTGGGCAACAGAGCGACAGTCTGTCTCAAAAAAAAAAAGGGGGGAAAAAAGGCTAAAAAACTCTAATATGAACAGTTAAAAAGATAGAAAGCTGGTTTGAGAGAGAGTAAGGGTTTGATAGTGTAAATGTAAAAATAATTTGCTTAGATACACAGACATCAGATGTAGTTAAAAAAAATTTTGCGTAGAGCTAGTAGTAGAGATTCAGCTCAGTAAAATAAAGATTATATTGAAAGAACAGAACCAAGAACTAAGCTTGGGGAGAGCACCAGAATTAGGATAATAATGAGTTAATGAGGGATGAAATACCACCTGTGGGGTACAGTGTACGCCACTGGGGTGACGGGTACACTAAAAGCCCAGATTTCACCAGTATGCAATATATCTGTGTAACACAACTGCATTTGTACCCCTAAATCCATAAGAATAAAAAAATTTCACCCCAAAAAACCAAATGAATTAAAAAGATAGTTATTTCATTTTAAGCAGAATAAAAAAAGGTTTTGAGGCACAGAAGTCAAGAGATGATTATTTCAAAGTTTGGGCATCTGTTATTGTAGAGGGGTGTAGGGGGATTGATTAGACAAGATTATTGGAATTAGCAAGATGGAGAATATAGTTGAATTTGAGTGGAAATAACCAATTGGAGAGAATGGTGAGGAAGATGGAGGCAGAGTTAGACCACTAGCCCAAGAAATTTGGCCAAGAAAGTACATTAAATTGAATTGGGTTCTTAGAAGCTACAATCATAATATGAAATACTGACCAATTGTATTCTTGATTGAGTTATGTGTGCCAATTTTTGCCTTCTTTTAGGGTTTCAATCCACCTGTTCTTGTTTTTGTTCAGTCCATTGAAAGGGCTAAAGAACTTTTTCATGAGCTCATATATGAAGGTATTAATGTGGATGTTATTCATGCAGAGAGAACACAACAGCAGGTAAAGTCAAATGTATACTTTGAAACTCAGAAGAGCTACTTGATTTTAAATTATTGACTTTAAATTTATGAAGTACCTGTTTTCATTCTAAAGTAATTTAATATATATTCTGTTAACCAGAGAGATAACACAGTCCACAGTTTCAGAGCAGGAAGAATCTGGGTTCTGATTTGTACGGCTTTGCTAGCAAGAGGGATTGATTTTAAAGGTGTGAACTTGGTGATCAACTATGACTTTCCAACCAGCTCAGTGGAATATATCCACAGGATAGGTGAGTTGTCTTTTTTTCCTTCCCCTCTGTCACCCACTGATCTGTCTTAGCACCCCTGCTATTCCTGGCACACATGCTCATTTCTTAGTGCTATGAAAATCCAGTGACTTTTGTAAACGAATTTTGAGAGCCTCCGTCCACCCAAAATGTGTTTTTTAATGGTCTGATTTTTCTTAGGTCGAACTGGAAGAGCAGGGAATAAGGGAAAAGCAATTACATTTTTCACTGAAGATGATAAACCATTATTAAGAAGGTAAATTAGAAAAAATAACCTAGTGCTATTGGCAGAATTGCTTCATTATTCTTACATGTATATTCAATTAAGAGATAATTACGGAACGGCTACGTCCCAGAGTCTACTGATAATGGTGTTAGTTAACCATATTTTAGCCATGGGAAAGGAAAAATGATCAAAGGGCCTTGTTTTTGCCCTTCCATTATTAGATTTTGGAAATGCATATTCAAAGTGGAATAATGTTCATTGTAAGTTTCAGATTCACAGGACTCTTTCAGTGTTTGACGTTAGATTTTAATGTAGAAGATAAGTTTCCTGCATTTTGACTGTCTACAGTAATCTTTGGTTGATGGTGATTGATAACACTTTACATTTCTAGGTAATGAAATCTAGTTTTGGCCAAAGGGGCTTTGTACTTAGATCTATTTATTGGTTTTGGTAAATATTTTGATTGTGCTTTCTGAGCTTTGGCTCTGCCACCTGTCAGCCTTTGTATCGCTTTGAGCAGATTCAAGTGTGCGTGTGTAGAGGGGTATATTCCAGCAACCTAGATCCACCATAGGCCTCAGCAACTGCAAGCATGTGAATCTCATGACCCAAATAATTAGTGTAACTATGCACCTCAGTTTTCCATCTGTGAAATGAGGATAGTGACAGTATTTATAACACAGGCTTGTTGTGAAGAGTGAAGAAGTTACTATACACAAAAAACTTGGCAACAGTGCCAGCCCCATAGTAGGCACTTCCACTTAATGAATTTAAGCTTGACTCTGTCGTCAGTCAGTGCTTCGTCCAAGATTGATTGAGTTTACCAGCTTTATAGGATTTGATAAATGTTGAAGTAAGTGTTATCTCTAGTTATTCATCAGTGCATTAATTTCAGCCCAGTGGATACTTCTCTCTGTAATCCAATGTGCTTACATCAGGTAATAATTGATAACATATCAGAACACTTTGTGGATTACTTTGTGTAGTTTTAGTTCCCTCTAACGTTGTGCAGAGGGTTTACATTCATAAACATCCGTTTAGCAAGATACAAGTTTATGGGTTTCTTTTTCAGCGTTGCCAATGTTATACAGCAGGCCGGGTGTCCTGTACCAGAATACATAAAAGGTTTTCAGAAACTACTAAGGTACAATCTTGAATTTACCTGGATCTTAGACTCTCTGTCTCTTTGTATATACACTCTTTTTTTTTTTTTTTCTTGCTCTGTTGCCCAGGCTGGAATGCAGTGGCATGATCACAGCTCACTATAGCCTTGATCTCCTGGGCTCAAGTGATCCTCCTGCCTCAGTCCCCTGAGTAGCTGGGACTACAGGCATGCATCACCATGCCTGGCTATAATATTTTTTAGATTTATGGGGAGTAGAAATGGGGTCTTGCTATGTTAACCAGGCTAATCTTGAACTCCTGGTCTCAAGTGATCCTATCTTACATCTTTGCATCCCAAAGTGCTAGGATTACAGGCATGAGTCACTGTGCCCAGCCCAAAACTGCTTGTGAATATTATATATTATTTCCTTGCCAGTTTTTTATCCTTTATTTTTTATTTTTTTAAATTTTTTTTCCTTGAGATGAAGTCTCAGCTCATTGCAACCTCTGCCTTCCAGATTTAAGCAGTTCTCCTGCCTCAGCCTCTCAAGTGGCTAGAATTACAGGTGTGTGCCACCACGCCCAGCTAATCTTTGTATTTTTAGTAGAGACGGGGTTTCATCATGTTGGCCAGGCTGGTCTCAAACTCCTGACCTCAAGTGATCTGCCTGCCTCGGCCTCCTAAAGTGCTGGGATTATGGGCATGAGCTACTGTACCCAGCCTTATCCTTGAAATTTTAAGTATTCAGATTCTTTTAAAAGTATTCAGTATAAGCAAAATATGCTAAGAATTATTTTGGTTCATAAAACCAGTAAAAAACTTAATTGATCAAAATCAAACTCTGATGCTTGTTAACATAGGATATAAGGTTGGCACAGGACATATTTTTTTCACAGTCAGTAGCTTTTTAAAAGGTGGATTGAATTTATCATCCCTTTGAGTTAGCTCTCTAAATGCTATTAGGTGACCTCATTTGTTAAAGTAGTTAACAGCCCCACCTTAAACCAGTAAATGGTTTTAAAAAATGAATTTTGTGGCCGGATGCAGTAGCCCACGCCTATAATCCCAGCATTTTGGGAGGCCGAGGTGGGCGGATCACCTGAGGTCGGGAGTTTGAGACCAGCCTGACCAACATGGAGAAACCCCATCTCTACTTAAAATACAAAAAAAATTTATCTGGGCATGGCGGTGCATGCCTGTAATCCCAGCTACTCGGGAGGCTGAGGCAGGAGAATCGCCTGAACCCAGGAGGCAGAGGTTGCAGTGAGCCGAGATTCCACCATTGCACTCCAGCCTGGGCAACAAGAGCAAAACTCCGTCTCAAAGAAACAAAAAATGAATTTTGTGATCAAGGATCAAAACTAATTCTAGCTTTAACTCTTCTAATTGAAGTTGGACTTAATTTGTTTCCTCTTTTACTTTGTAACTTTCAGCAAACAAAAGAAAAAGATGATTAAGAAACCATTGGAAAGGGAGAGCATTAGTACAACTCCAAAATGTTTCTTAGAAAAAGCTAAGGATAAACGGTAAGTATGTGGTAAGAAAAATGGCTGTTTGACACCATCATAAAGTTATAGTAGGCATTATTTTTCCTTAGGGTAAATTTTTAGAAGTAAAATTGATACTACAGTCTGTTATAAAATGTGATAAAAATAATATATTTTAGGTTGCCTATAATTGGGGAATTTGTTTGTTTGTTTGTTGGTTTTTTTGGGATGGAGTCTCGCACTGTTGCCCAGGCTGGAGTGCAGTAGTGTGATCTCGGCTCACTGCAACCTCTGCCTCCCGGGTTCAAGCTATTCTACTGCCTCATCCTCCCAAATAGCTGGGATTACAGGCTCCTGCCCACCACACCCAGCTAATTTTTTTGTATTTTTATTAGACACGGAGTTTCACCATGTTGGTCAGGCTGACCTCAGGTGATCCACCCGCCTCAGCCTTCCAGAGTGCTGGGATTACAGGCGTGAGCCACCGTGCCCGGCCAGGAATTTATTTTAATATTGGAATTTTTCTGTGTCAATATGTTGATGATCTGCTTTTTTCCATCTTGGAAAATATTATTTCAATTCCTTATAAATTAGAATTGTACTGCCCACCTTCTCTACACAACCCACATTAAGACATGCTACTAAGGCCAGTAGTTAGGACCATTGACTTACATGAATCTAGTCTTCTTTGAAGCTCCTTCATATTCTGGGCAGGATTTCAATATGATCTCAGGCTTATGCAGATGCACATTGTAACAGCTGTAAAAAGTATTACTTAGGTAAATTTGTGCTAGCTTAGCTGAGTTTTATGAGGATATTAAAGCATAGTTTTTTAGCGTACATATAGACTCCCTTATTTTGCCCAGTAATACTAGGAAGCTTTATATTTTGAAAAGGATAGGTCAAGATATTCTGAACAGTTATACTCTTTCCACTATTTAAGGAAAATGGCACTCTTCACATTGTACCAGAACCAGGTTATTATATACTGTAGTAGAATTGTTCAAGTCTATAATTTGTTGGGTTTTTTTCCCCCTGAGAGTGCTATCAGTGGCCTAGGATATTACCATTGTGAAATATGCTAATGCTTATATCCAGTTACCTCACATCTGTTCTATAGAGAAGTCATTAGGAAAAAACTGTTTCCATAACCAGTAGGCATTTACCAAGTTGTCCTGCAAGGTACTTGGTGGTGGTAGGATATACAAATGAATATAAAATGAGACTCCTTTCCTGAAGCTGCGGAAAGAAGATTCGTGTACATGACAGAAAATTAGAGACTGGTTTTTAAATAAAATAGGAGTTTAGAGAAGAGAAAGATGATTGTGAATTGGTGTGGTTACAGAAGTTTCAACAAAGTAGAACTGTCTTTAAGGATAGGTAAAATTTAGGCATGGAGAAGGCAACAAGATGAACAGAGGCATGAAAATTAGAGTGTACTTTGTAATAAGTGAACAAGAGTTCACATGTTGGTATTGACTATGAGGAATAAAGGTCAGTTCAAATATACAATTTATATAGTGTCCCAAAATTTTATCGTACTTTTGTTTTAATAACTTAGGAAGGAAAAGTGCTACAAACTGAAAAAAGTATATTTGAATGATCAATCCTTTTAATTCCATTTGTACTTAATTCAGTTTTGGGAATGCTTCACATTCACTTTTTTTTTTTTTGAGATGGAGTCTTGCTCTGCCGCCCTGTCGCCCAGGCTGGAGTGCAGTGGTGCAAACTCCGCTCACTGCAACCTCCACCTCCCAGGTTCAAGTGATTCTCGTGCCTCAGCCTTCTAGGTAGCTGAGATTACAGGCACCCGCCACCATACCCGGCTAATTTTTGTATTTTTACTAGAGACAGGGTTTCACCATGTTGGCCAGGCTAGTCTCGAACTCTCGGCCTCATGTGATCTTCCACCTCAGCCTCCCAAAGTGCTGGGATTACAAGTGTGAGCCACTGCACCTGGCCAACATTTTTAAATTTTAATTTTCTGTCGCAACACTTTCTGGGTGACACGTAGACCGGTGGATTGGTAGCGAACCTTGTTATGCTTGGCCGCTTTGGTCACCTAATCTGTCTTAATAGACCTGTTGGTGGGAGAGGAGTGGGTCACATCAGAACTGTTATGCATGCATTACTCTTTGGATGGTCTTAAAGCCAAGATAACAAATGCAGTCCTTTCAGGCACTGAGCAGCAACTGATGAAAGTTTTTACAAAGGTCAAAAACCAACTAGAACATAAGATGGTGACTATGTTGAATTTTAATAAGATCCATCAGTATTTTAAATAATTATACTTTAAATGCTGATTTGTTTTTGTTTTGAGATGGAATCTCTGTCGCTAGGCTGGAGTGTGGTGGCGCGATCTCGGCTCACTGCAACCTCCACCTCCCGGGCTTAAGTGGTTCTCCTGCCTCCGCCTCCTGAATAGCTGGGATTACAGGCATGTACCACCATGCCCAGCTAATTTTTGTGTTTTTAGTAAAGACAGGATTTCACCATGTTGGCCAGGATGGTCTTGATCTCCTGACCTTGTGATCTGCCTGCCTCTGCCTCCCAAAGTGTTGGGGTTACAGGCATGAGCCACTGCACCTGCCTTCCTCTGAGGTTATTAAAACTTAATTTGTACTAAGACTTCGAAGACACTTGATACAAATCTTGTCATATCAACCCCCTGCTTCGGGTGCTTTGGTTGTGTCTCCATTTTCTTCGTGTGTAAAGGCCATACTACTTAACATAGCATACAAGCAAGACCTGTCATGATCCCACTCTGGCTTCCCTCTGCACTGTCGATGTTTCCTTCATGATCCCACCCATGCCGATAGGCTCAGCTCATACCTCTGTGCTCATAGCTCTTAAGGGCATATCTTCAGCCCCAACTTCCCCATTGAGCTACAGACCTGAATCCTTGTTGCTTAGTGGACCTCACTTCAGGCACCACAAACTTGGCCCCATGCAGTGAGTGGGGAAGGAACTGCATTTGGAGCCAGAAGAACTGGTTCTAGTATCTACTTCCCTGTGTAGAGTTGGGATTTGGGATTATATGAGTTAGTACACACCAAAGAACTTTGTATTACTGTAATAATAGTTTGCAAACATTGATTATTTTCTCAAAACTTTTTTCCTTTGTCTGTTACCACTTAGTTAATGACATTCGACCTTCACTAGGCTATAGGATCAGAATGATAGGATTCATATCTAACATGGATTACCAGTAAGTGATGACTGGCAAGTTACTCAACCACTCTGTGCCTCATTTTCCTCATGTGTAAACGGAGGATAATACTAGAATACTCCTCATAAGCTGTTAGGAAAATTACCTGAGTTAATACACGTAAAGCACTTAATAACAGTTTCTAGCACTTAGTAAGCACTGAATCAGTGTGAACTCATTAGGTCAGGATCCGAATCTATCTGTCATAGCATGTAGTAATGTAGTTTACTGTGATGGTTTTGCCTCACTTAGGTGATTGTGATTTTCTAAAGGGCAGAGACCATGTCTAATGCATCTTTGTGTTCCTGGTGCCCGTTATTTGATACACAGTAGGTTTCAGTAAATGTTTATTAAACTGGTGGTAGAGTTATGGAAAGTAAATATATCTAGAATTTTTTATTCCATTTTCCCTACTTTGCTCTTTACAGGAAAAAGGTCACTGGTCAGAACAGCAAGAAGAAAGTAGCTCTTGAAGACAAAAGTTAAAAACAGACTTTAAAAATACCATCCCAGAAATGTAATTTTATGATCCCAACATGAATGGTGTTTTCATGGAATACTTGAAGTCTTACAGTCACCTGTACCAAACATTTGAAATCAACTACAAGTACATGGGACTGGTGAAAAATGATCCTAAGCTATCAAGTCAATTTCAATTTGTAGGTGCCTTTTTTTTTTTTTTTTTCTTTAGAGATGGGATCTTGCCATGTTGCCCAGGCTGCTCTTGAACTCCTGACCTCATGCAATCCTCTTGCCTCAGCCTCCCAAGTAGCTGAGGTTACAGGCACAAGCCGCTGCACCCAGCTCTGTAGGTGACTTTTAAATGATTATACAATGGAAATAACATTCATTGACATTGGTTTGAATCCAGAGAGATACTTCTTATAGAAGAACAAATGTTTATGCTAAAAATAACACCAAAATGTGGTAAACTCTTAAGGACTTTTCCCTTTGAGTGTGAAGGAAGGTGTGATGAATGCTGTGGAGAGGCATCTGGAACAGAAATTCAAAATAAAGCCTTGACATTAAATACCCCTTCCACTGCTCACTTTGTGGCTGGTAGCATGGGCTATCTACCAAGAAGAAACCTGCTGCTCTCTTAATTTTAGTATTTCCTAATTAGTTGATGGCCTTTTGTGTTGTGAACCACAACAAAGAGAGGCCTCTTTTGTGGCTGGTTATTCCAGTTCCCTGGGATTTTAAATTCTTTGGTCTATTAAGTATCCTTGTATTGGATACTTAATACCTTAGCCCTGCCATGATGTTGCACAAGATCATGATCGGCTTCTCTCTTTCTTCATTTTCCGTCATTTAACCATATTCTTTCCTGTCTCTTTCCATTTAAGATTATTTTATTTGAATACTGATAAACATTTTATCCTGATAAGGAAGAATGTTCCTGTTACTTGATATACCTCTGTCTTCATTCTGTTACAGCTTATCTTTCCTTAGGTTGATGGCGCCTCATTTAGTAAGTAGATCTCTGCCTAAGCTAAAGGATTATGATCATATGGTGTTGGAGACTATTAACTATTAGATTTTTCTCAGATACGAGTTTTGTACAATGGAATGAAAAATTGACTTCATACACGTAAGACTGTTGCCTAAGAATGACTTGAATGTTATCAGTACTACTACAGAACTATAATATACATTACCTTTTCTCAGCAGCATTTGAATTCAACTTATTTATTTCCTCTATTCGCAGCTTTTTCTAGAGTCAGAACAGGTGGACTTTGTTTTGAATATTTTAGATGGGACAAAAATTGTTCATCTTCAGAATTTATTTAATGATAGACCTGGTACAGGGTGTAAAAATACTTACAAGAATATGGTTTTTTTGTTTGTTCATGCAAACAGATCCTTTACCCAATATATATTCTGGAGGTAGGTATACTGGTGCAACCCATTTGCCAGCTGTGTGACTTTGAATAAGTTCTTAATTTCTCAGAGTTTCAGTGTTCTCATCTATGAAATTGTGTCTCACATTGTAAGTACCTAGCACTGTACCTGACACATAGTAAACTCACAATAAATATTCCTTTAACACACATAGATTTTGTTAGAAAAACAGGCTTGATAACACAGTTCCTACCCTTACAATGTAATGTTAGAGAGAAAGTAAAGGAGCAGATAGAGTCACGCATCACTTAATGACAGAGATATGTTCTGAGAAACGCATCGTTAGGTGATTTTGTCATTGTGTAAACATCATGTTATATACTTCCACAAACCTAGATGGTATAGCCTACTGTACACCTAGGCTATGTGGTACAGTCTATCGCTCCTAGGCTACAGACCTGTGTAGCATGTTACTGTCTTGAATGCTATAGACTGTTGGAACATGTAGACTTTTATAAACACTGCCCACTTAATCTATACTAAATTTATTGAAAATATTTTTCTTGGCCAGGCGTGGTGGCTCACGCCTGTAATCCTAGCACTTTGGGAGGCCTAGGTGGACAGATTGAGCTCAGGAGTTTGAGACCAGCCCAGGCAACATGGCAAAACCCCATCTCTACTAGAAAAATACCAAAAAAAGTTAGCCAGGTGTGGTAACATAATCCCAGCTATTTAGGAGTCTGAGGCAGGAGAATAGCTTGAACCTGTGAGGCAGAGGTTGCAGTAAGCCGAGATCGCGCTACTGCACTCCAGCCTGGGCAACAGGGCAAGACTCTCTTGAAAATATACACACACACATATTTTATATATATATGTTATATATATAAAATATATATATTTTTCTTCAATAAAGTAACCTTAGCGTGCTGTAACTTTTTTACTTTGTAAGAGTTTTTTTTTTTTTTCTTGGGAAACAGTGTCTGTCGCCTAGTCTGGAGTTTAGTGGCACAATCATGGCTTACTGCAGCCTTGACCTCTTAGGGTCAAGTGATCCTCAAACCTCAGCCTCCTGTATAGCTGGTACTATAGGTGTTGGCCACCAACACTCAGGTAATTTTTAATTTTTTTTTGTAGAGATGAGGTTTCGCTTGTTGTCCAGGTTGGGTTTTTTAGAAATTTTTTTTTTTTTGTAAGGTGGAGTCTTCCTCTGTCGCCCAGGCTGGAGTGCGGTGGAATGATCTCGGCTCACTGCAACCTCTGACTCCTGGGTTCAAGTGATTCTTCCGCCTCAGCCTCCCGAGTAGCTGGGACTACAGGCATGCACCACCACACCCAGCTAAGGTTTGTATTTTTAGTAGAGACGGGGTTTCACCGTGTTGGCCAGGCTGGTCTCAAACTCCTGACCTTGGGTGAGCCACTGCCTCTGGCCTTTATAAACTTTTTGACTCTTGTAATAACACTTAGCCTAAAATGCAAACGTACAGCTGTAGAAAAATATTTTCTTTCTTTATACCCTTATTCTAGAAGCTTTTTTTCTATTAAGTTTTTTTTTGTTTTACTATTTACTTTTAAACTTTTTTGTTAAAAACCATGGCACAAACACACACATTATGCTAGGCCTACAAAAGGTCAGGATCATCAGTCTCACTGACTTCCACCCCCACTTCTCATCCCACCATTGTATCTGCTGTCTGTGGCTGAACAAAACATCATCATGTAGCACATGACTAGTGTGACAAGTGCTGTTAGATGTAAGGCCATGATGCTAAAGCATCACAGGAGGGCATCTAACCCAGATTGGGGATGTCATGGAAGGCCGACATCCTGAGTTGAATCCTACAAATGTAAAAACCAATAGGTAAAGAAGAGGAACAAAAAGTATTCCAAGACAAACTGAGGTCACATCTATGATCCTTGTCTTTATTGTGTCTGTTTAAAGTATCTACAGTAACCTGCATCAACTTAGTCAATGTATTAATACTAAATTTAGCTCCTTCAAAGCAGTCTGAACTACGTGCTACATAAATTTCAGCTTCACCCAGGGAAGGGAAGGAGTGAAATTAATGAATAGACAGTTACAGCAAAAGACAGAAACAAAAAACAAAAATTGAATAGCTGGTTCTAGTGAATGAGCAAGGACTTTGGCGTCAAACTGGCCTGGATTTGAATCCTGATCCTATTTGCTTGTAGCTGTATGATCTGGACAAATGACGTTGTTTCTAACCTTGATTTTCTCATCTGTAAGATGCCAATTGTAACTTCTAAGGATACTGAGGATTTTTTAAAATGGGCTTACAGTTCCTGACCAGTGGTTTGTGCCTAATAAATAACTTATTACAAATTGTTACCCAGTAAAAACCCTGAGACAAGAGTGAAAAAATAAAGCTAATTAATCCATTACTTGCTAACAAGCAAACTACATGCTTGAGAAAAGTACTCAACTTTTATGTTTTACTTCCAGACAGTAGTTTGATTAAAACAACAAAAAAAATCACAGTCCAGGCATGTGGCTTACGGCTCACACCCTGGCTCTGGGAGGCCAAGGCGGGAGCATAGCTTGAACCCAGGAGTTTGAAACCAGCCTGGGCAACATAGATCCTATCTCTACAAAAAAAAATTGGCCCCAGTGTGGTGGTGCATGCCTGTGGTCCCAGCTACTCAGGATGCTGAGGCGAGAAGATCGCTTGAGGCTGCTGTGAGCCGTGATCATGCCACTGCACTCCAGCCTGGACAACACAGCAAGACCCTGTCTCCAAAAAAAAAAAAAATTCAGTAAAAAAAATGCCGAAATAGCTTCAGAGTAGTTATGAACTGCTTCCCAAAAACCACTGTTTTGCACTTACCTGCAAGAATAGGAAAAAAAAAGGGACTGTAAGGTGGCAGGATGGCAGAAACAAACGAGTAGTACACCTTGGAGTTTTTTTTGAAATATGGGTTGGGTTTTTGTGCTTTGGTTGATTTAAAATAAAATTTAAATGCCTTCAGCGTCTGTGATAGGTGCCAACATGAAGCTGCCAAGTTCCAGAGAAAGGGGGGACAGCTGATCACTAATGAGTGCTGCGAGACTATCAAAGGGCCCTTCAGGAGCTATCTGTTCTTTGTGTGTAAAGAGAGAACACCAGTGTACCCACCGTCTAGTTTAAAAATCAGGACTCAGCCTACTCTTTCCACTAACCGCGATCATGGTTTTCAAACGGAGGACCAACGGCGCTTTGCCACTGGGCCACCACCTGGGCCCTGCAGAGGGCCTACCAGACAATGAATCAGCTCCCTTGGAGAGGCGCCTGCGACCGCCCCACCACCCCGAGAGCTAGAATTGAACCTGGGGGACCTCTGCGGCGCCCTATCACGTGCCGTGGGCGCGCCACGCCTCCCCGAG
>NW_012103965.1:316662-332185 GCF_000951045.1 Mandrillus leucophaeus
GCAGGTAGGTGTGAAGGACCGGGCAGGAACCCCCTGGCCTCCGCGGGGGCGGCGAGGGGCGCTTGGCGGTTATGGCGGTTTTCTCCAGCTCCGATTCTTTTCCTTGGAACTGGGCTGCAGGAGGAGGGTCATCCCCCAGGGACCCAGGACGAAAGGGGCGTGTGGAGCCCGGGTGCCCGACGCTTGTGTTCCGGGCTCATTTGGGGACGCCGGCCGCCTGGGGTCGAGCGGGGAGCGGGCGCGCGCCCAGTGTGGGAGGGGAGAGAAGATGAGGGTCCTCTTGGGGTGGGGGGGGCGGGGTAAATCAGGAACCCCGACTCCGCTCCTAGTCCTGGCTGCCTTGAAGCGACCAGGGTCTTCCGTTTCTCTGGGCTTTCTAGACTTAACCAGATATGTTGGAGGGAGGGCTCTAAAAATCTGTTCACAAAGCTGGATGACTGTTTCCAAGGGGGTGTGTGTGTGGACGATTTGTCTCTTCCCCTTTTAGAGTGTCCTGTCCTCTTTATATTTCCTTAACCCGCGACAAACGGCAGGAACATCTAAAGACCTCTGAATTAGTAATGGTCTTGAGATAGAGTTATTGTCTTATACACTAACTCTTAAGACTTGTCTGTCTCCTTTTTAAAAAGGCATTTAAAAACAAAGAAAATGCACTGTTAAACAGCAGTTGCGCATTTATTAGAACAAAGCTTCCAGACTCTCAGCCCTTAAACACATCTGCCCTCTGCCACATTTCAGCCAAGAACTGGCTGTGGTGCTTCTACCCAGAACGATAAGGGAGATGTACATTTGCAAGTTGACAGGTTCATTATCATTTAAGGAAATATTTTATTCCGGGAAGTTTTCACTCCACTTCTGTAATGACCTAGTCTGATTTTGTTTTACTAACCAACACATACAGCACACACATTTGGAGGTATCCTAAATTATCTTTGGAAATCGAAGTGTTAGGTTTTGTTTTGTTTTGTTGTTTTTTTTTTGTTTTTCCATGCAGTGTTTCAATTTCGGAGTCGTGAACACTACAAAAGTGTGAGGACCTTAAAGTTATCACCTCTTGCGGGTGCTTGTGTGTATGTCAGGAAACGAGCAGTGGCTGTTCAATAAACCACCTGTGTGCAACCCCATTTTTCATTTCCTCTGCACATCTTAGACTTAAGATTTTTAAACTTTTTGCTTTCTCTTTTGTTCTCTTCGTTGTTTCATTAGAGGATTTTTAAAAAAATAAATACTTGGTATAAGCCAGTTTCTGGCTGGAGAAGAAACACATGTAATAATGTCCCCTGTGTTTGTTTTCTTTTCTTTTTTTTCTTTTTTTGTTTCGTCTTTTTTTTTTTTTCTTTTTTTATTTTTTTGAGAGGAAGTCTCGCTCTGTTACCCAGGCCAGAGTGCAGCGGCGCGATCTCGACCCACTGCAACCTCTGCCTCTGGGTTCAGGTGATTCTCCTGCCTCAGCCTCTGGAGTAGCTGGGATTACAGATGCGCGCCACCACGCCCAGCTAATTTTTGTTGATTGATCGATTGAGACAGAGTCTCGTTCTGTCACCCAGGCTGGAGTGCCGTGGCACGATCCCGGCTCAGTGCAACCTCCACCTCCCGGGTTCAAGCGATTTTCCTGCCTCAGCCTCTCAAGTAGCTGGGATTACAGGCATGCTCCACCACGCCCAACTGATTTCTGTGTTTTTAGTAGAGACGGGGTTTCACCATGTTGGCCAGGCTGGTCTCAAACTCCTGGCCTCAAGTGATCCGCCCACCTCGGCCTTCCAAAGTTCTGGAATTACAGGCGTGAGTCACCACGCCCGGCATCCTCTATTTCCTATGTGTGATTACAGTTTCTAAAATATCCCTGGGTGGTATTAATTTGATCAAGTATATGATTAATCATGGCACCAAGTTCTGGGAAAATGTAAACTTAGAAGAATTGATATCTAGGCCCAAATTGTTATTTACTTAAAAAAAAAGGTTTTTGGGTGGGGAGGACCTCAGGTTCAAGTGCATTATTCCCTTTAGTTTATAGTATTTGAGTATCATTCGTCCATGGACGCAAATTTTTTAAATGAATATGGGTTGAATTTTGATAGAATGATTTTAAAATTTCCCTCCTTTGTAAATGTAGTAACATCTGTATTCTACAACTGTAAACGATATATGGGAGAGAAAGAAATGGTTAAAATGATCCTTACCTTGAAAAATGTATGGTACATGTTACATATATTGGCAACTTTCTGAGACTGAGAAGCTGTATCCTCAATAGAAAAAGAATACTATGTTTTTTTAGAGAGTTATGGTAAAGGCTGAAGCTATTTTATTTTTAATTTTCTTTTTGCCACCCACCCTCCCTGAAATTATTTTATAAGGAAACTAACATTATGGCAACCTAAGTATATTAGAAGAAAAAGAACAGGCAACTTCTCTACACCTTTAATGGAGAAAATCCATGAACTATAACTGACTGTATTGTTTGGATACTTCTCTCTATTCTGAGAGGCTAAGCAAAAGACAATAATGTTTTCCAAATTTAATATTAGCCTACTTTTGATTGGTGTCCTGAATGAGCTACTTTAGAATAAATGGTAGAGTTGTATAAATGGCAAAATTTGCCCAAGAGATGAGAAGTATAATTCCTTTTTTTTTTTTTTTTAAATCAAGTAAGGCAGAAAAAAAAAAGTTGAAAGGTCTGGATTAGTCTGTAGTCATTGAATGCCTACATGGGTAAGGTACTGTTCTTGATGCTGTAATGAATTAAAAAGACATCAAAACATGGTCCCCATCCTTGGAGAATGTACAAAATAACTGTGGTACAAAGTAAAAGAGAACAAAAGAGGTCACGTTCTTCTAGAATGTTATCATTTATGAACTTGTCTATTTTTTCCTATCTTTTACAAGCTTTTAGAGGGCTTCCTCATCTTTTCTTCTTCCACTGCTTCTAGCACATTTTTGCACATAAAAACATTCTGTAAATATTTGTGGATTCCAGCTACATCAAAGGCGAAGAAGTGGTATTTCAGTTGGGTTACAATTAGAGGAAGAGGAAGCAGTCAAGAGATTGTTGTAGAGCTGGGAAGGCCTAGTGAACACTAAGGAAACAACGTACCTGCAGTGCTAGATGACTGTGGCTCCGAGTGGTGGTGAAGAGTTTTGTGAGATTATTTTATAAGGAAACTAACATTAGTTTCCTTATAAAACTGAAAAGTAGAGTTGTGCCCAAACTAGAGAGGGCCTTGAGTTTAAACTAAGGAAATTCAGTTTCAGGGAAATCATTCCATAGTTTTAACTCCAGGAGTGCATCTTGCTAAAGGACCGTTTAATTACTGAGTAATGGTTCGTCATTTAGAAAGATGTCTGTCACTTGTGCTGCATCAGATGAATTAGAAACCAGAGTCTGGAGGAGGGGTGATCCATTAGGAAGTCTTTAGGAGTCTAGGCCTAAGAAGTGAAGGCTAGTGTCAAATCTAGGTTAGTAGCAAAGGTAACTGAAAAGGAGGGACGGATGAGATAGGTAAGTGACAGAGCTCTGCTTTCATACTGAGATATCAGTAATATATGAATTAGTGATTTCACCTTTGTAATTAAATTGTTGGTCATTTTGCTGCCCAGTTTTTTGCCAAGCTTTTACTGTCTTATTAATGCCTCAGCTGCTTATCTAACCAATCTTTAAGCATGTTGATATTAGTTGTCTAAACATTTCAGAGAAAAATACAAATTTTTCATAGGTCACTTAGCAGTTCGAGTTGCTAAATTCTTACCAAAGTCATGTTTGTCAGTAGTCTTACTTTTGTTTTTATTTTGTTTTCAAAGGAACCTTTATACATCTGTTTATGTATTTATGTCTATGTGATTGTCTTAGCTGAGACTTTGTCAGACTTGATTCTACATCCTCATTTGACAGGGGGGAAACCAGACAGGGGGTGAAGGAGATTGCACAGAGCTTCACAGTTACTTTATGGCAAAGCTGGAAGAAAGAAAATATAACACGAGTTTCCAATTCTTCTGAGCCACTAGACCATATGACTAATTTAAATGTTTAAGGCTGATTTTTAAAAACCTTGACAGCTTGATTACTTAAATGTGTTCATTGCTCCTAAATTTATCAATTTTAGCATATGAGTAATGTCTTTAAAAACTGAATACAGGCATACCTCATTGCAGTTAGCAGATACAGTGTTTTTTATAAATTGAAGGTTTGTGGCAACCCTGCATTGAGCAAGTTTATCCGCACAATTTTTCCACAACCTGTGTTCACTTCATGTCTCTGTCACATTTTGGTAATTCTCACAATATTTCAAACTCTTTCATTATTATTATTTGTTATGGTAATCTGTGATCAGTGTGTCTTTTATGTTACTGGTGTAATTGTTTTGGAGCACCACAAACCCAGCTCGTATAAGCCAGCAAACGTAATGGATAAATGTTTTGTGTAATCTGACTGCTCCACCTACCAGCTGTTGCCCTGTCTTCCTCTCCAAGGGCCTCCATATTCCCTGAGACATAACAGTATTGAAGTTAGGCCGACGAACCCTACAATGGCCTCTAAGTGTTCAAGTGAAAGGAAGAGTCGCACATCTCTCCCTTTAAATCAGAAGCTAGAAATGATAAAGCTGAGTCATTAAGTGTTGAAAGCTGAGGTACGTCAAAAGCTAGGCCTCTTACACCAGTTAAACTAAGTTGTGAATGCAGAGGAAAAGTTTTTGAAGGAAATTAAAAGTCCTATTCCAGGAAACACAAGTGTTAAGAAAGTGAAACAGCTTTGTTGCAGATAATGAGAAAGGGTGAGTGGTCTGGATAGAAGATTAAACCACCCTTAACTTTCCCTTAAGCCAAAGCCTAATCTGGAGCAAGATCCTTAGTCTCTTCAATTCTGTGAAGGCTGAAGGCTGAGAGAGGTGAGGAAGCTGCAGAAGAAAAGTTGGAAGCTAACAGGTCGGTTTATGAAGTTTAAGGAAAGAAGGTGTCTCCATAGCATAAAAGTGCAAGGTGAAGCAGCAAGTGCTGATGTAGAAGCTTTAGCAACTTATTCAGAAGAGCTAAGATCATTGATGAAGGTGGCTATGCTAAACAATAGATTTTCTGTTTTCTTTTTTTTTTTTTAGACAGAGTCTCACTCTGTCACCCAGGCTGGAGTGCAGTGGCGTAATCTTGGCTCTGTGCAACCTCCGCCTCCCAGGTTCAAGTGATTCTTCTGCCTAGGCCTCCCCAGTGGCTGAGATTACAGGCGCGCGCCACCATGCCTGGCTAATTTTATATTTTTAGTAGAGATGGGGTTTCACTACGTTGGCCAGGCTGGTCACGAACTCCTGACCTGCCTTGACCTCCCAAAGTGCTGGGATTAACAGGCATGAGCAACCATGTCTGGCCAGATTTTCAGTGCAGACGAAGATGCAACCTAGGACTTTCCTAGCTAGAGAAGAGAAGTCAATGTCTGGTGCCAAAGGACAGGCTGACTCTCTTGTTAGGGCCTAATGCAGCTGGTGACTTTAAATTGAACCGATGCTCATTGACCACTTTGAAAATGTTAGGGCTTTTTAAAAGTATGCTAAATCTACTCTGCCTATACTCCATAAATTGAACCACAAAGCCTCAGTGACAGCACATCTGTTTACAGCATGGTTTACTGAGTATTTTTAGCCCATTGTTGAGACCAATTGCTCAGAAAAAAGATTCTTTTGAAAATATTACTGCTTATTGACAATGTGCCTGGTCACCCAAGAGCTCTGATGACAATGCATAAGAAGTTTAATGTTCTCATGCCTGCTAAAACAACATCCATTCTGCAGTCCATGAATCGAGTAATTTCTCCTTTCATCTCTTATTATTTGAGAAATTTATTTCATAAGGCTATAATGCCCATAGATACTGATTTCTTTTGATGGAACTGGGCACAGTAAATTGAAAACTTTCTGGGAAAGAATCACTGTTATAATTTTTATATTCTTTATTGTTGTTGTTATTTTGGAGAGATGAGGTCTCACTATGTTGCCAAGGCTGGTCTCAAATTCATGGGCTCAAGCAATCCTCCCACCTTGGCCTCCCAAAGTGCTGGGATTACGGGTGTGAGCCACCAGGCCCAGCCATTCACTAGATTCTCTAAAGAGTATCTGGAAACCTTCTTTTCAGATCCTTGACTTCCAGATTAAGAGCCTTTCTCACTCAGAAGTCTTCCTTGATTTGTCCCTTTTTCTTTCTAGGCTCAGAGAAAGAAGTCCCACTTCGTTTTCAAACCAGATCCGTTTTGCTAGTTTGTTTGTTTTGTTTTGTTTTGAAACAGAGTCTCGCTCTGTTGCTCAGGCTGGAGTGCAGTGGCTCAGCAATCTTGGCTCACTGCAACCTCTGCCCCCTGGGTTCAAGCAATTCTCATGTCTCAGCCTCCTGGATAGCTGGGATTACAGGCACATGCCACCACAACTGGCTAACTTTTGTATTTTTAGTAAAGATGGTGTTTTGCCATGTTGACCAGGCTGGTCTTGAACTCCTGGCCTCAACTGATCCGCCTGCCTTGGTCTCCCGGAGTCCTGGGATTACAGACATGCACCCCCTCATGTGGCCCCCTTTTGCTACTTTGTGTGTTAATCCCATTTCCTTAAAAACCTTATCAATCACTAAGTATGTATTTTGTCTCTTAAATTTTTTCTCCCTAGGGTCTCTTCCTCTTTCTCTGTTGAAACTAACTCACTCAACGATCACCGTTTTTGAAAGCAGTGATTTATTTTTTAATCTTTGTTCTCACCACTATTCTACAGCATTAGACGCTGGTAACTACTTCCTTCTTGAAATGTGGTCTTTCTTCAGTTATAACTCTGTTATAAGGACTCCCTTGGTTCTCAATGACCATTTCCTACTCAGTTTTCACTGTAAGAATTCTCCAAGTGTCAGGACTGGGCACAGTGGCTCACGCCTGTAATCCCAGCACTTTGGGAGGCTGAGGCGGGCGGATTATGAGGTCAGGAGATCAAGACCGTCCTGGCTAACATGGTGAAACCCTGTCTCTACTAAAAAATACAAAAAATTAGCCAGGCATGGTGGCGGGTGCCTGTAGTCCCAGCTACTTGGGAGGCTGAGGCGGGAGAATGGCGTGAACTCGGGAGGCAGAACTTGCAGTGGGCCGAAATGGTGCCACTGCACTCCAGCCTGGGTGAAAGAGCCAGACTCTGTCTCAAAAAAAATAAAAAATAAAAAAGAATTCTCTATGTTTGTCCTTAGTTGTTTTGTTACTGGATATATATATTCATGGCCTTGGCTATTTCATCTACAACCAGAGCTTATTTTTTATTTATTTATTTATTTTTTTTGATGCGGAGTTTCACTCTTGTTGCCCAGGCTGGAGTGCAGTGGTGCGATCTCAGCTCACCACAACCTCCACCTCCCGGGTTCAAGCGGTTCTCCTGCCTCAGCCTCCTGAGTAGCTGGGATTACAGGCATGCGCCACCACGCCCAGCTAATTTTGAATTTTTAGTGGAGACGGGGTTTCTCCATGTTGGTCAGACTGGTCTCGAACTCCCAACCTTAGGTGATCTGCCCGCCTCTACCTCCCAAAGTGCCGGGATTACAGGCGTGAGCCACTGTGCCTGGCCAGAGCTTAATTTTTTAACCTTTATTTATTTATTTGAGACAGAGTCTCACTCTGTCGCCCAGACTTAACCTTTATTTAAAAGAGCCTAGGCCAAGTGCGGTAGCTCACGCCTGTAACCCCAGCACTTTGAGAGGCCGAGGCGGGCAGATCATGAGGCCAGGAGTTCAAGACCAGCCTGGCCATCATAGTGAAATCTTGTCTCTACTGAAAATACAATAATTAGCAGGGTGTGGTAGTGCTCGCCTGTAGTCCCAGCTACATGGAAGCTGAGGCAGGAGAATCACTTGAGCCTGGTGGGCGGAGAGGTTGCAGTGAACTGAGATCATGCCGTCACACTCCAGCCTGGATGAGAAGAGCAAGCTCTGTCACAAAAAAATTATAATAATAAAAATTTTTAAAAGGTGTCAGCTTAACCCTTAGAAGAGAGCTTTCTTATGCTGTAAAGTGAGGACTTAGTGTTTAATGGGTACAGAGTTTCTGTTTGGGATGATGGAAAAGTTCTGGAAATGGATAGTGGTAATGGTTGCACAACATTGTGAATGTCCTTAATTATGCCGTGGAATTATACACTTAAAAATGGTTAAAATGATAGAATTTTATGTTGTGTATATGTTGCCACAATAACAATAAAACGTCTCACAACTTCATATAATATTAAAAATAAAATTAAACATTTTGAAGGCCCTCGGCCTGGTGCGATGGCTCACCTGAGGTCAGGAGTTTGAGACTGGCCTGGCCAACATGGTGAAACCCTGTCTCTACTAAAAATAAAAAAAATTAGCCAGGCATGGTGGTGGGCAACTGTAATCCCAGCTACTCAGGAGGCTGAAGCAGGAGAATTGCTTGAACACAGGAGGCGGAGGCTGCAGTGAGCCAAGATCGCACTATTGCACTCCAGCCTGGGCAACAAGAGCAAAACTCTATCTCAAAAATAAATAAATAAATAAAATAAAAATAAATAAAGGCCCTGTACAATCTGCTTGCTTTTAAATCATGTAGTTAACATTTAACCTACATTCGTTTCTCCAAACATCCCTGCATCTCTGCCTCAGAGCTTTTGCTCAAAATATATAGTGTGCTTCTATTTTTCTTTAAGATTCAGCTCCAGAGCTACTTCTATAAAACTTCTCAAGGTATAGATTAAATTCATCTTTTTCTTCTCATCCCTATTAATAATTTCGACCTCGCTTATAGCAGTTAGCACATTTACCCTGTGGTATAGTTATTTGCCTGCATATGTGTATTTTTGCTTATAAGATTCCATCATTTCATGTTGTTGACACTCAATAGATGTTGACTGAATTGAATCTGAAGTCTCTCATTTTATAGATGGGGAAATTGGAATCCAGAGAGGACACACAGTGACAGAGCCAGGACTAGTTTCAGGGTCTTCTGTCTTCTGTTTCAACAAGTTTCCGTCTGCACTAACATAGTGACATGCATCCTATGGATGCTCTCAGTCTACTGATGTTAGACAATTCAGTATTGTGGTACAGAATAAACACCAGGTCCCATCTACGAGTCTTTCATCCATATAAAAAAGTACATTTGTTATTTGAAAATCTTTGTACATATGAAGATTATGATGTATTTTTATTCTGTTTTCAGCTTCATGTTTCCTGTTGCAGGTGGGATAAGACCCCCTCAAGGTATGTGAAAGTTTAAGTTTTGAACTTTTATTTTTCACTCTTGTGTTTCTGAATCTGGAATTAAATAAGTAAATAGAAAATAAGTTCTATTGCTGCTAAATAGAGTAAAATTTTCTACACTCTTAAACCTATATGACAGCTACTCTTAAAATTTCTCAAAAATTATATAATTTTGGGAGTAATAAGGGTCACTCCTCATTTCTCCCAAACTTATATAAACATTACGTTCATAGATTGTTTAACCTCAGAGGTGAAAGAGACTTTTAGGACAAGAATGTTAAGGAACATGTGATAAAAATGAAATGAGCTGTAATTCACTTAATGATGTCTTTCTCCTTCTGTCTAGTCTTCTGCTAGATGGTTAGTGCCATGTCTGTCTAATGCTCATCTAGCCTTATCTCTAGCACCCAGCATGTTGATTTAACATAATAGGTTCTCTGTAGATGTTTGTTGAATGAATAAACGAACATCTTTAGTTGTTTCACACTGCTATTTTTTCTCTATATGATAGTATCTTATAATCATGTTTTATAAACATATAATTTTGAAATTAAAAGAGATCACATACTCTGATTCAGCTTAAAGTATTTAAGTCTCAGGATTTTGTTTGGTTTTGGTTTTTTATTTTTATTTTATTTTTTTGAGATGGGGTCTTGCTCTTTTGCCCAGGCTGGAGTACAAGTGGCACAGTGATAGCTTACTGCATAGCCTCGGCCTCCTGGGCTCAAGCATTTCTCCCACCTCAGCTTCCCGGCTAGCTGGGACCACAGGTGCATACCACCACGCCTGGCTAATTTTTAAATATTTTGTAGAGACATGGTCTCCTTATGTTGCCCAGGCTGGTATCAAATTCCTTGGCTCAAGCGATTCTCCTGCCTTGGCCTCCCAGAGCACTGGGATTACAGGCATGAGCCACCATGTCATATAAGTCTCAGTTCTATTCCTAGAAATTTCTGTACTAAGTATACCTCTTCTCTCTTGGTCTGAGACCAGGACCCACCAATATCAATTCTAGCTTTATCTTCAAGGAAATAGTAGTGAAGGAATATAATTTTGACCCATGCTGCCATGCAGCTGGGACATAACAGTGAAGAAGGAATAGATCTGCCTTTCTCTGGCTTTTTTTCCACTCACTTCTCCCACTCTGATGTATTCCCTCTCCCCTCACACCAAGCTGCTTCTGAAAACTGGCTCTTCTTAAAAAGCCAGCGTTGATTGGTTGTCATAGATTTGCTGGAGAAACAGAGACTCGTAGGTCAGCAGTAGAGATAAAAGATAAAGAGCAGCTCAGTAGCAGATGGTCAGTGGCTCATCCTGACTTTGTCTTCATTTATAATCAGTGATGGCGGTTGAGTTTCAGGCAAGTTTTTCCAAGGGTCAGTTGTATTCTTTTCATCGTGTTCACGTTTATGCATTATTTAAGCTATCTGTAATTAGATGTGTCCCAGATTGAGATCAAATGGTTTGAGATCTTTTGTTCTTTAGGAAGGTATTACAGAGTTATGTGTTCATTATCATGGTTGGTTATTTTGCATTTCTACACATTTTCAAGTAAAAATATACCTATGAAGCAAAGGAACTGGACAAGAAGAGCTCTCAAAATGTTGCCTGATATTTTTTCTTAGGGAATTTGGAATTGGTTTGGAGATTTTTTTTAACAGTTTTTAGGATGAACTTTTGGATCATTTGAAGGCTTTAAATTATGCGTGCATCATTTCTGAAAACATATGTAAGAAACCGACAGCAAGGGTGGCCACAAGATCGTGAGTACTTGAATAGGAGACAGAGGAGAGAAAGAGACCTATTTTTTACTGTGTACACTTTTGTGCCTTGAAATATTATGCCAGATATGTGAGTTAGCCATTCAGAAATAAAATAAAATCAATTAAAATGAATAAAACTTTTAAGTCCAAAGAAATAAGACAGAAAACATCTTACGGTGGCTGTTTTCAATCTGTGTATTTTAATTCTCCCTGACACCTTGTGATCTTTGTACTTGGTGTTCTTTGGTCTGGAATATTCTTCCCAAACACCTGCATGGCTTGGTTCTTTATTTTCTTGAAGACCTTTCTGAAATACCACCCTGTTGGTGAAACTTTTTCTGATTGCCCTATGTAAAATATCAACCACTCCGTTCCCTCTTGCCCTGCTTTATTATTTTTTGGCCCTAGCTCTTATCACCACCTGACATGTACTTATTTTTTTGTTGTCTGTCTCTCCTGATTACAGTGTAAGCTCCATGAGAGTGAAGACCTGGTTTTATTCATGGCTGTGTCCCCAGAACAGTGCCTAATATGGAGTAGGCCTCAAATACTTGAATAAGTGAATGGTCTACCTCAAATAACTGTTAGCCACAATGTGGATGTCCATGCTTCTGAAATTAGGCTAGGTTATAGATAACCTGGAAGGTACACAAAAGCCGTAAGATAAACATGGTATGATTTCCTAGATCTTTAATTTTTCAAATCGACAGTTTGATATAAAGTTCCTTACGGTGGAACCAACATGGATGTAGTTTGAATGCAAAATTAGAATGAAATTTGTGCTCAGGCTATGTAAGGATTTTGTTTTATTCACTTCTGTGTACCAAGCACATAGAACTATGCCTAGCATATGGTAGGCGTTTAGTATTTATTAAAATCCCAAAGAGATGTATATTCATTCACCTCTGCTCTTGGAAAAGTTTGGGAAACACTAGCCTAAATCATACTTTCATGATAGTTTTCTGCCATTGCACATACTGATGGCTACTTTGTGGTAACTGTTATATTACCTATTCATGTAAGAAAAAGGAAGAAGAATAACATTTCTTTGAGCATAGTAAGTATTAAACAGTTTTACAAATGAGAAACCAAGGCATAGAAAGAAGCAAATTCCCCAAGGTTCCAAAGAAGTATGTGGCATTTCTAGTTGGCTCCTAGAGTTCATGCTCCTGTTATTTTGTTAGTTATCTGCTGCTGTGTAACAGATTATCCCGAACTTTAAAAAGTAAACATTTTATTATTTCATAGTGTGTCTGTGGGTCAGGAATCTAAGAGTAGCTCTGCTGGGTGGTTCAGGCTCAAGACCTCTTACGAGATGGCAGTGAAGATGAGCCAGGCTTGCAGTCATCTGAAAGTTTCATGGAGCTGCTTCCAGGGTGGCTCACTGAGATAGATGGCAAATTCATGCTGCCTTTTCGCAGAAGACCTCAGTACCTTACCACATGGATTCTCCATAGGTCTTATTGAGTATTTCATAATGTGGCCGTGCTCCAGAGCGAGTGATCCAAAAGAACCAGGAGGAAACTACAGTGTCTTTTAAGAACTAGCCTCCGGGCCAGGCGCAGTGGCTCACACCTGTAATCCTAGCACTTTGAGAGTTTGAGGCGGGTGGATCACTTGAGGTCAGGAATTCAAGACCAGCCTGACCAAGACGGCGAAACCCCATCTCTACTAAAAGTACAAAAATTAGCAGACACCTGTAGTCCCAGCTACTTGGGAGCCTTGAACCCAGGAAGTGGAAGTTGCAGTGAGCTGAGATCATGCCACTGAACTCCAGCCTGGGTGACAGAGTGAGACTCTGTCTCAAAAAAAATAAATAAATAACTGGCCTTCAAAGTTATATGCTGTCATTTCCACAGTATCCTATTGGTTATACTGGTCAGCCCCATTCAGTATGGAATGGAACAACACACGAGTATGAATACCAGGAGACAGAGGTCACTGGAGGCCATCTTGGAGGCTGAGTACCCCAATTAGGCCATACTGTTTTTTAGTATGCATACAAATTCCATAGAAGAGATACTATCTTCATTTTACAGATGAAGTTTTGTAACTTGTTCAAGATCACACAACTAAGTAAATGACGGAGTTGGAATTCATATTCATATCTGTCTCACTCGACCCTGTACTTTTTCCATTACACTCTGCTTCCTGCCAAGTAACAAGTCCTTTAGGTACTTATGGTTTTAAGAAAATAAACTTTAAAATACATTGACTTTAATAATGTCTTTATGTTTTCAGCAGGCCTGATGCCGATGCAGCAACAAGGATTTCCTATGGTCTCTGTCATGCAGCCTAATATGCAAGGCATTATGGGAATGAATTACAGCTCTCAGATGTCCCAAGGACCTATTGCTATGCAGGTACTTGCTTCTTTAGTTGGTTTCTTACAAAGTTATTGTTTGTTGTTATGTTTATATATCAAGAGCTACAGGCTAAGAGCTTAATGTTACAATTAGAAATAAGCATAAATAAATGGCTTCCTTCAAACTAAAATGAAGATGTGTTCACCCTCCAAGAGTGAGGGAGAAGGCTAAGTGTAGTGGCTCACACCTGTAATCCCCGCACTTTGGGAGGCCGAGGCAGGCAGATCACTTCAGGTCAGGAGTTCGAGACCAGGCTGGCCAACATGGCAAAACCCCATCTCTACTAAAACTATAAAAATGACCTGGGTGTGGTGGCATGTGCCTGTAGTCCCAGCTACTCGGGAGGCTGAGGCAGGGCAATCCCTTGAACCCGAGAGGCGGAGGTTGCAGCGAGCCAAGATCATGCCACTGTACTCCAGCCTGGGCAACGAGGGGAGACTCCCGTCTCAAAAAAAAAGGCCTGAGGAAAAAAAGGTTTTTGCTTTTGTACTATTAACCAATATCTTTAAAGCCATATACTGTATTTCTTTTTTACCTAATAATTTATTTAGTTTTGCTTTTTTCAACTTTTATTTTAGATTCAGGGGACAGTTTGTAGGTTTATTACACTAATGTGTTGTGTGATGCTGAGGGTTGGGGTATGATGGAACCGATCACCTGGGTAGTGAGCATAGTACCAAACAGGTAGTTTTCCAACTCTTCCCCCGCTCTTTATCCCCTCTTATAGTCTCCAGTCTTTATGTCGAGCCTGTCTTTATGTCCGTGTGCACCCAGTGTTTAGCTCCCACTTGTAAGTGAGAACATGTGGTATTTGGTTTTTTGTTTCTGTGTTAGTTTACTTACTTACCTAATACTTTAACATTTTCTATTTCTGTGTGTTTTGTTATACAGTATATACTTTTATACAGTAACACGTGTATATAACTTATAAATAAGTAATATTAGGAGTTCACAACCAGAATTTTCAGTTGAAACCATTGTTGTTTTGAAGTCAATTATGCAAATAAAGCTTCTGTTTTGTGTTTAAATGGTCAGGAAAACTTCCAGTGTCATTTTTTATCCATCTCTAGAAGGAAGCAAATGGGAATACATTGAGATTTTGTAGGTTTTTAATTCACGTTAAGCTAGCTTTCACTAGGTTGTGCTGCAGAAACAGTCCCCAGATCTCCATGACTTACAAAAGTTTAGCCCTCACTCGTGATACATATCCTCATGTGTTGGTGCTGACTCTGCTCCATGTTTTCTTTATCCTAGGACCCTCAGCCAGGACATCCTAGGCTCTTGGCATAGGAAAAAGAGACGGCCAAATGCTGTGATGTCTTTTAAAGCTAACACCTGGAGGTAGCATATATTAGTCACTTCTGCTCACCAAAGTAATATGGCCTTAGCATCAGTAGAGGAGGAATATACCAGGAGGAATGTAAACCATATAGGGATATGTAGTCCTCTTAGAATAAACACAGCAAATGGCCAGGAGCGGTGGCTCACACCTGTTATCCCAGCACTTTGGGAGGCCAAGGCAGGCAGATCACAAGGTCAGGAGATTGAGACCAGCCTGACCAGCAGGGTGAAACCCCGTCTGTACTAAAAATACAAAAATTAGTCGGGCATGGTGGTGCGCACCTGTAGTCCCAGCTACTCAGGAGGCTGAGGCAGGATAATCGCTTGAACCTGGGAGGCGGAGGTTGTAGTGAGCTGAGATCGTGCCACTGCACTCCTGCCTGGGCAACAAGTAAGACTCCGTCTCAAAAAAAATAAAGTAAAATAAAAAAATAAGAATAAAGGCAGCAAATAACTAAAAACAATCTACTATAGAATACAATGTCTTTTAAATTAAAACTTCCTAAGCTTACTACTGAATCTTAATAACAATTGATACAAATTTTAAATCATTAATTTTTACACTAAACATTATTTTATGCTTACACAATTATCTGAAAAATGTTTTTAGAGTTTGAACCAACCAAAAACAGTAAGAGTCTCTAATATGCAGAACAATAGGAAAAAAGTAAACTATGAGAGTTGATAGTGCCTTAATAATGTCCCTGAATATCAGAAGCTTGTGTATTAATGATGCTAAGACAAAGCAACCAAAGTCTTTTTCTTTAACCTTTACTCTTGCTGACAGGCATTATATTGTTTGGAAGATGCTGACCCGTTTTTTTTTTTTTTTTTTTTTTT
>NW_012103965.1:338235-339184 GCF_000951045.1 Mandrillus leucophaeus
CATCCCTAGTACCAGGGATTACAGGTGCCCACCACCTCGCCTGGCTAGTTTCTGTATTTTAGTAGAGATGGGGTTTCACCATGTTGGCCAGACTGGTCTCAAACTCCTGACCTCAAGCAATCTACCCACCTCTACCTCCCAAAGTGCTGGGATTACAGGCATGAGCCACTGTGCCTGGCCATAATTTTATACTTTTATTATTTTATATATTTGTATACTTACGAGCAATATATAATATTTTCTAGGTTTTAAATTTTACATATGTACCCTTCAACATCTTAACTTTTTAATTTAACATTGTTTGCCCCCAAGACTTATCCCTGTTGTAAAATTATGCCAAGTTCATTCGTAGTAGCTGCTGTGTGGTATTTCATTGAGTGAATATTTGTTGTTCTATTAACACTATTAACAGACATTTAAATTGCTTCTAATGTTTTGCTGTTTTGATCTCATTGATTTCTGAGTGTTCATTATATATTCTGGATTCTAATCCTTTGTGGTTACATGTGTTGCCAGTATCTTCTCCTAGTCGTTGGCCTCTCTTAATTTTGTTTATAGTGTCTTGTTGTGTAGAAATTAAGTCAGATGGATAAATCATTTTTTTTTCTGTCTTATCTAAGACATTCTTCCCTACCTGTGTCTTCTTATTTAAAAAAAGTTAAGTTTCTTGTCTTTCTTGTCTTTTTTTTTTTTTTTTTTTGAGACAGAGTCTCGCCCTGTCACCCAGGCTGGAGTGTGGCGCAATCTCGGCTCACTGCAACTGCTGCTTCCTGGGCTCAAGCAATTCACCTGCCTTAGCCTCTAGAGTGACTGCAACTACAGGCATGCACCACCACACCTGACTAATTTTGTATTTTTAGTAGAGATGGGATTTTACCATGTTGTCCAGGCTGGTCTGGAACTCCTGGCCTCAAGTGATCTGCCTGCCTCAGCCTCCCAAAGTGCTGGG
>NW_012103965.1:341888-343468 GCF_000951045.1 Mandrillus leucophaeus
GAACTCTTGACCTCAAGTGATCCACCCGCTTTGGCCTCCCAAAGTGCTGGGATTACAGGCATGAGCCATTGTGCTGGCCAGAAATTTAGTCTTGATGATTATTATATTATTATTGATTATTATAATATCTCGCTTCCTCAAAAACCATAAACAGAAAACCCTCCTCATGATGTACAATACATTTTAAAATTATTATTCTGAAGCATTTCAAACATCTAGGCAAGTGTAGAGCACATGATGGACATGTGTAAACGTGTTGCAAACTGTTGTGTAATTCTAAGAAATAATAGAAATCCTTTGCCCAGTTCCCCTATTGGTAAAACTTGTAGAACTATAGTAACACAATCAGCGTATGGACATTGGCACAGCTGAGATACAGAACATTTCCATCTCCCCAGGGATCTCCTCACGTTGCCCTTTTGTAGCTGTACTCACTTCCTTCCTGCCCCACTTTACCCCTTTTGCATTCGCTAGTGTGTTCCCCATTTCTATAATTTTGTAGTTTCAAAAATGTTATATAAATTGAATCATTAACCTTTTGGATTTGGCGTTTGTCACTTAGCATAATCCCTTCAGATTCATCCAAGTTGTTGCATGTATCAGTAGTTCATTTTTTAAAAATTGATGAGTAATAGTTCATGGTTTGGATGTATGACTGTTTAACCGTTTGCTCACTGAAGGACATCAGGGTTGTTTACAGTTTTTGGCTATTACAAATAAAGGTTTTTGCGTGAACATACCTCATTTCTTGGGATAAATGCCCAAGAGTACAATTGCTAGGTTGCATGTATTGCATTTTTGGTTTTTTAAGTTGCTGCCAAACTTTTTTCCAGAGTAGCTGTAATATTTTACATTCCTACCAGCAGTGTATCAGAGGTTCAGTTTTACTGCATCCTTACCTGCATTTAGTGTCATTATTTTTTGTTTAGCCATTCTGACAGGTATGTTTAATATCTCATGGTTTTAATTTGCATGGTTTTAATGTGCAGATGATGTTGAACATCTTTTCATGTGTTTATTTACCATCATTACATTTTCTTCAGAGAAATGTCTTTTCATAGCTTCTGACCATTTTCTAATTGCATTTTTTGGTATTTTACTATTGAATTTTGAGAGTTCTTTATATCTTTTAGGTATTAGTCCTTTGTCAGATATGTGGTTTACTAGTGTTTTCTTCTTGTCTTTAGCTTGTCTTTTCACCCTCTTAGTGGGGTCTTTCACAGAGCAAAAATTCAATTTTGATGAAATTCAATTTACCAGTTTTTCCTATTATGGATCATGCATTGGTATAACTCTAAGAGTTCATTGCCTTGTCCTAGATTCTGGAGATTTTCTCCTATGTTTTTTTCTAAAAGTTTTATGGTTTTCATTTAAGTCCATGATCCATTTTGAGTTAATTTTTGTATAAGATCTAAGACTTAGATTGAGGTTGTTTTTTATCTCTCTCTTTGTATCTATGTAAGTCTGCCCCAGCAACATTTGTGGAAAAAGCTATTCTGCTTCCATTGAAATGCTTTCACATTTTTGTCAAAAATCAGTTGGGCATGCTTGTGTGTATCTTTCTCTAGGTTCTCTGTTCT
>NW_012103965.1:343563-345332 GCF_000951045.1 Mandrillus leucophaeus
GCAACCAAAGTCTTTTTCTTTAACCTTTACTCTTGCTGACAGGCATTATATTGTTTGGAAGATGCTGACCCGTTTTTTTTTTTTTTTTTTTTTTTTTTTTTTTTTTTTTTTTTTTTTTTTTTCCCCCGAAGATGCTGACCCGTTTTTTTTTTTTTTTTTTTTTTTTTTTTTTTTTTTTTTTTTTTTTTTTTGAGATGGAGTTTCACTCTTGTTGCCCAGGCTAGAGTGCAATGGTATGATCTTGGCTCACTATAACCTCTGCCTCCTGGGTTCAAGTGATTCTCCTGCCTCAGCCTCCCAAGCTGTCTCTTATACACATCTAGATGTGTATAAGAGACAGGTTTTACTGTTTTACATTTAAGTCCATGATCCATTTTGAGTTAATTTTTGTATAAGATCTAAGACTTAGATTGAGGTTGTTTTTTATCTCTCTCTTTGTATCTATGTAAGTCTGCCCCAGCAACATTTGTGGAAAAAGCTATTCTGCTTCCATTGAAATGCTTTCACATTTTTGTCAAAAATCAGTTGGGCATGCTTGTGTGTATCTTTCTCTAGGTTCTCTGTTCTGTGCTGTTGTTTTATGTATATGCCTGTTCCTTCACCGATAACACAGTCTTTGTGATGGTAGCTATACGATAAGGTTGAGTCCTCCTACATTATTCTTCTTTCCAGAATTTAACTATTCTGGTTTCTCTGTCTTTCCATTATTAATTTTGGGATAATGTTGTCTATCTCTGGAAAAACTCTTGCTGGAGTTTTGATAGGCATTGTATTAAACCTCTGTATGAATTTAGGGAGAATTGATGTCTTTGAGAATTGACGTCTTCCATCGTAACAGTATGGGATGTCTCTTCATTTGTTTAGATCTTTGGTTTCTTCTATCAGCATTTATATAGTTTTCAGCATAAAAGTCACATCCGTGTTTGGTTAGATTTACATCTAAATATTTTGGTTTTTTGAGGAATTATGGATGGCGTTTTTTAATGTCAATGTTCACATATTCATTGGTAGTGTATAGAAATACAGTTGATTGTATATGTTTGTTTTATATCCTTCAACCTTACTGAACTCATTTTATTAGCTCTGGGAATTTTTTTGTGGATTCCCTTGGGATTTTTTATATAGGTAGTCAGGTCCTACCTTTATCAAATTTTAACATGCCACATTTGCTTTACATTTTTTTAAAGAATTCAAAAATACTTTCCTTCCTCTCCTTCCCCAGAGGTTGTTATCACTATCATGAATTCAGTGTTTATGGTTCTTGTATATATTTTTATACTACTTTGTCACCCAGGCTGGAGTGCAGTGGCGCGATCTCGACTCACTGCAACCTCCACCTCCTGTGTTCAAGCAATTCTCCTGCCTCAGCATCCCAAGTAAAGCCTCCGAGTAGCTGGGACTACAGGCTCCCACCACCACGCCTGGCTAATTTTGTTTTTGTATTTTTAGTAGAGGTGGGGTTTCACTGTGTTAGCCAGGATGGTCCCAATCTCCTGACCTCGTGATCTACCCGCCTCAGCCTCCCAAAGTGCTGGGATTACAGGCATGAGCCGTCGTGCCTGGCTTGCTCACCATTTTTTAAGGCGAGAAACACCCAGATTTTATTTGCCACCCCCTGGCCGAAACTCAGTAGCCTTAACCAATCAGGGACATATATGAAGCAAACCCATTGGTCCTTTAGTTATCTCTTTAATCTCTTAAGTCTTTGGAGATAAAAGTGATGATTCAGATAAAAGTCAACATAGAAATTTAGTATCTTTTTTTTTTTT
>NW_012103965.1:346007-349584 GCF_000951045.1 Mandrillus leucophaeus
TTTTAGTAGAGATGGGATTTTACCATGTTGTCCAGGCTGGTCTGGAACTCCTGGCCTCAAGTGATCTGCCTGCCTCAGCCTCCCAAAGTGCTGGGATTACAGGGTGTGAGCCAATGCGCCCAGCCTGTCTTTTCAGATTAAGTCTCTAACCTACCTAGAATTGTTCTTTAGAATCAGCGTGAGGTAGAAGGATGTAATTTTATTACATTCCATTGTAGTCAGTTGTTCCCAAATCATTTATAAATAGTCCGTTTTTTATTTATTGATTTCTGTGATTATTCCTGTAATATTACACTTCTTTATGTGCTTTGGATTAATTTCTAGGCTCATGTATTTGTCTCATTGCTGCATCTGTCTTTCCTTGCGTCAGTAAATATCTTATGCCTTAATTATCTAGCCTGAGATAAGCATTGATATGTGGTAGTATGGATCATCCTCCTTCTTTTACAGAATTATAACTGATTCATGGTCCTTTGCCCTTCAGTATAATTTTAAGATCAACTTGTCAAAACAAAACTGTTGGGGTTCTAACTGAAATGGACACTTTTACTCTTTTAGTCTTAACTGTCATGCTATGCTTCTCAACTTATTGAAATCTTAAGTGCCGTCAGTAGTTTATCAAATGTATCTCAGATTTCTGAGTTCTTTCTTTTGTTATGTCATCCATTCAGTATGTAATTAAAGACTAGTATCTCTTAATCTTTTAGTTTATTTAGATTTCAAAAGTCTATAAAAACTTAGACAGTCCCTCCTTTCCAGGTGTAGGGGAAACACAAAATGCCGTTTAGTAAATTTGAATGTTCTTCAAGAGAGGAGTTTGTAAGTAAGAAGGCAATATGCATGACACGTTTCTTTCTTTCATTCTTTGTTATTTTTGTTGAACACTTTGCCTTATTTTTCATCTCTGATTTGGGTAGTTTCTTTTGTATTTTATATACTTTGGGTGAACTGAGTAAAAAAAAAGAAAAATTTAATTCTAGGACTGTGATCCTAATTTTTAGCAGCAAGAGAGCAATACTGTGATTTAAAATAAGTATACACAGCTATCTCCACCCAAGATTTAGAATAGAGAATGTTAGCAATAAAGCAATATTGTGTGTAACTCCAGTTGTAGAGTGCTAGAAACCCTTCAAAAGCATTCCAAGCTGGCCAGGCATCATGGCTCATGCCTGTAATTCCAGCCCTTTGGGAGGCCAAGGTGGGTGGATCACTTGAGGTCAGGAGTTCGAGACCAGCCTAGCCAACCTGGTGAAACCCCATCTGTACTGAAAATACAAAAATTAGCTCGGCGTGGTGGCACATGCCTGTAGTCTTAGCTACTTGGGAGGCTGAGGTAGGAGAATCACTTTAGCCTGGGAGGTGGAGGTTGCAGTGAGCTGAGATCGCACTACTGCATCCCAACTTGGGTGACAGAGTGAGACCCTGTCTCTAAATAAATAAATAAATAGAATTTAATGTGAATCCTCAATGTTTTTCTCTCCGGCATGGTTCAGTGGTTTTTGTATAAGCATGGAGAAGTTGATTAGTTGATTCTAATCAGGGGTGAAGTTTACCAGGAGACCATGTTAAGGAGTTGACAATTAAGGGCATTAAGGATATTGACAAGGGCATTTAATATTGAACCCTAGAATCTAAATTGAGCAGGAAGGGACGTGAGGATATAATGAAGATGATTAATCATGAGAAACGTGGCAAATTAACAGGTGGAACCTACAAAATAAGCCCAGGGAAAAAATACTAAATTAACAGGTGGGAGATATTAACGAGATAGGCAAATTACTGGTCTAGATGAGCTAGAAGGATCAGAAGTGGTGGTCAAGTGTCAGGATGTCTAACATCCAGATTTTGGACATGACACAGTCTTTGGTACAGATAGATCATGGGTATTACCATGGAATGGGAAGCTGGAATTGTATGTTGGGCATGATTGTGATGAGGAGGCTAAAGACCTAGAAGACCACAGTGTTAGGTGAGTGATCCGTGTTGGTGATTGTTGACGTTACCAAGAGCAGTTGGGAGATAGAATGGAAGATAGCAAAGTCTGAAGTGTACAACTGAAGAGTGAGGAAGTTGAGGGTCAGTAGATGACGTGAACAAGATCGGAGAGTAAATGATGAAGTCTATTAGTGAGAAATTAAAATGTATTCAGGTTTTTGAAGGTAGAGAGAGGAGAAAAGGTTTAGAAGAAGCAAGGAAGAATATTCCCCACTTACAGGAAATAGAAAAGTAGCAGTCTCCAAAATGAGAGTGTTTCACGGACAGACTTTAGTTAGGGACAGAAGGGGAACTTTTCAGGGAGAAGGTTGAGTAGTAGAAGTTTTCACTCACTAAAAATTAGCCATTTAACTATTATCATTGTCATCACTCTTAATATTAGATTTCGAACCAGGTGCGATGGCACACGTCTGTAGTCCTAGCTACTCTGGGGCTGAGGTGGGAGGATCTCTTGAGCTCAAGAGTTGGAGGCTGCCGTGAGCTGTGATTACATCATTGCACTCCAGCCTGGGTGACACAACGAGACCGTGTCTCTAAAAACATAATATTATTAAATTTTGTAATTAGCTGTTATGTTATTCTTATTTCTGGACACTTTAATAAACTTTATAATATTGAATTATGTCATTATTATTGAATATGTTTCTTTCATTTTCTATAAAAGTTTGACTATTAGGCCTTTGATAACATCAAAATATTCATTATCCTCTCATATATATTGGAAAATCAGATTTAATTTCATTTGTGGTATGTTTACCATATGCCAGCCTCTTACCTATTATTGCAAATATGAAAATATATAAGATATAATGCCTCTTCTCAAAGAGGATTAGTGAGCTCACAAGAATGTAATTTGTGGGCATATACTTCCATACTCACACACCAATCAGACTATTAGCAGCAGTCACCTCTGGGACAGTGAAGGGAATGGAGGGCTAGATATTAAGGGGAGCCTTCCATTTTTAGCATCTTTTAATATAATATATTTATTTGCATATTTGCATCTTATTTGCATCTCTGCATCTTTTAATACAATATATTTCTATTTTTTATAAATAAAAATATTAAGATAGAATTTTTGAAAGTCACATTTTTGTGTGTGATAATTAAAGGGAGAAATTGTGTTTTCTAAGCCTTTGTCTGTTTCTTCTAGGCAGGAATACCAATGGGACCAATGCCAGCAGCGGGAATGCCTTACCTAGGACAAGCACCCTTCCTGGGCATGCGTCCTCCAGGCCCACAGTACACTCCAGACATGCAGAAGCAGTTTGCCGAAGAGCAGCAGTAAGAGATCACCGAAATTAAAGGATAACAAAGATACATTATAGCATCTATCTTAAGAATTGTCTAATAATCTCTAGTGAAGATTTGAAGCTAAAACAGTCAAAAGTTGTCTTTAAAACTCTTGGCCGGGCGTGGTGGCTCATGCCTGTAATCCCAGCACTTTGGGAGGCCAAAGTGTGCAGATCACGAGGTCAGAAGGTTGAGACCATCCTGGCTAACATGGTGAAACCCCGTCTCTACTAAAAAATACAAAAAATTAGCCGGGCGTGGTGGTGGGCGCCTATAGTCCCAGCTACTC
>NW_012103965.1:349723-379093 GCF_000951045.1 Mandrillus leucophaeus
AAAAAAAAAAAAAAAACTCTTAAGGCCTGGCCCAGTGGCTCATGCCTATAATCCCAGCACTTTGGGAGGCTGAGGCGGGCAGATTGCTTGAACCCAGGAGTTCAAGGTCAGCCTGAGCAACATGGGGAAACCCTGTCTCTACAAAAAATACAAAATATTAGCTAGGCTTAGTGGCTCATGCCTGTAGTCCCAGCTGCTCAGGAGGCTGAGGTGGGAGGATCACCTGGGCCCCGAGATTGAGGCTGCAGTCAGCCGTGATCATGCCACTGTACTCCAGTTTGGCTAACAGAGTGAGACCCTATTTAAAAACAAAAACAAAAAAGACTCTTTAAAATACCATTATTACAAGTTTAGAGTCAAAAAGGACCTTAGAGATCCTCTAATTCAACCCTGTTGTTTTATATCTAGTGAAAGTGAAGTCCAGGAAAATGAAACAACTTGTCAGTCCAGGTAACACAGTTACCAGCAAAGCCTGAACCCAAAGTCAGGCCTCCTGATTTCCCAGATCATTACTCTTTCTCCTGTATGACACTGCCTTCCCAAGCAGGTTCTTGTTTAATATGCAGAGCAAAGTGTGTTCTTACGTTTGTCTGCCTGTTTTTTGAGAACGCTTTTGTATGCAAAAGCTTGTTTCCTCCTCTTGCAAATTAGATGAGAAATAAATTCATATTCATAATTTAGGTAAATCATTATTTAGACTCATGTCAAATATTTTGGAATTAATGTAGTGAGGAAACAGGATTGTCATAAGAAAACTAGATATTTAGCAATGAAATTTACACTTCTAGAAGTGCAACATGATATTGCTGAAACTGTTAGAAATCTGAATATAAAACAGTGTATAATCCTGGGAGCTTGTTTTTTATTAGGTCATTTTTCCTTCAGGAAACGATTTGAACAGCAGCAAAAACTCTTAGAAGAAGAAAGAAAAAGACGCCAGTTTGAAGAGCAGAAGCAAAAGCTCAGACTTTTGAGCAGTGTGAAACCCAAGGTAATACTTCAATACTTCTCTTCACCCAGAACATACACACCCTGAATGTGCCTCTTCCCACTCATTGAGTGGATGTCATCACTGGGGCACCAGCCCAAGCTGGGGCTGTGATTGACTCTTCTCATTTCGGTTTATCTAATTCCTAATGTGAAGGATTTTTCATTTTCTGTGAAGATACACTGTTATTGATGAGAATAGGGTATCTATCAGCCATTGTCTTCTCAGCTCTTTTTTAGTATCATGGCAGTATTTGTAATCTTTTTCTTGGAAAGCAGTAATCCTGAATTCAGAAATATTTCATATTTCTCTTAGAGCCTTCACAGGACACTTAATATCAAACAGGTCTATCCTGAAGTATTTATATATTGGCCTTGTAATGTTTTTATTTTCTGTAGAGTGTCATTGTTTAGTCATTTACCTGTTTTTCTGACTTGGAGAATTCATCATCAGAAGTATGTGGTAAAAATATTGGAAGTAGATGAGTATCTGTGCTTTTCTTAATTTGGGAGGGTTTAGGATAGAGTGAGGGATAAGTAAAGAAATATACTTATATTTGTTGTTTCTTAGACAGGAGAGAAGAGTAGAGATGATGCTTTGGAAGCCATAAAAGGAAATTTAGATGGGTTTTCCAGAGATGCAAAAATGCACCCTACTCCAGCATCGCACCCCAAGAAACCAGGTAGTTTTAAGAGGCATTACATTTTTCTTTTCTTGGAAGGTGATTTACGTAGTCCCTGTTTCTTTACCTCGCCATTATATGTGTGTGTGAAAAGTCAATGCAGAGCTCTTCCTTCAAGCTAAGTACAGATTTGGATGTTCTGAAATGTGCAGTGGCTTGAGAGCTGTAGTCTGGATAACAACTGTCTTGGGACAGAAAAAAACCTGTCTTCTAATTAAATGTCAGTACGACAATTTCACCTGTAAGTTTTCTGTATATAAATATATTAACATTAGTAAAATCTATTCAATCAGAGCAAATGTAATAAATGAGTTTACCGTTTAATTCTCATTGTTTTATAGTAATTTTATGAACTAGTTCTGATTTCATTACTTAATGTGATTAAACTTATAAATTCTTTTTTTTTTTTTTTTTTTTTTGAGACGGAGTCTCGCTCTGCCACCCAGGCTGGAGTGCAGTGGCCGGATCTCAGCTCACTGCAAGCTCCGCCTTCCGGGTTCACGCCATTCTCCTGCCTCAGCCTCCCGCCCGTCTCGGCCTCCCAAAGTGCTCTTATAAATTCTTAAAATGACTCGTTTCTAAAAATCATGGGTGTAATAATGCTCTTCTTGAAATTTTAGTTTCTCTAATGCATTTCTTTGTAATTTTTATCATCATTTATTTTCAGGTAAGCAAAAAAAAATGTACCTGTTTCAGAAAGCAGGGTAAAGGGATTGGGGGGTGGCATTTGGTTGTTCTTTTGAACATTTGGCAGTTCAAATGAGTCTTGTATTTGCATAATTGTTACCACATTGTTTTTAAAAATTCAACATTTCAAGTCGGGCGCTGTGGCTCATGTGTGTAATCCCAGCACTTTGGGAGACTGAGGCGGGTGGGATCACTTGAGGTCAGGAGTTTAAGACCAGCCTGGCCAACATGGTGAAACCCTGTCTCTACTAAAAATACAAAAATAGGCCAGGCATGGTGGCTCAAGCCTGTAATCCTAGCACTTTGGGAGGCCGAGACGGGCGGATCACGAGGTCAGGAGATCGAGACCATCCTGGCTAACATGGTGAAACCCCATCTCTACTAAAAAATACAAAAAACTAGCCGGGCGACGTGGCGGGTGCCTGTAGTCCCAGCTACTCGGGAGGCTGAGGCAGGAGAATGGCGTAAACCCGGGAGGCGGAGCTTGCAGCGAGCTGAGATCCGGCCACTGCACTCCAGCCTGGGCGACAAAGTGAGACTCCGTCTCAAAAAAAAAAAAAAAAAAAAATTAGCTGGGCATGGTGGCGCGTGCCTGTATTCCCAGCTACTCGGGAAGCTGAGGCAAGAGAATCACTTGAACCCGGGAGGCGGAGGTTACAATGAGCCGAGATCATGCCACTGCCCACTCCAGCTTGGGCGTCAGAGCAAGACTCCTTTGCAAAAATTCAAAGTTTTGACATTTTATCAGCTGATTTCAAGAAAACGTACCTAATAGGTGAACAGTTTTCATAAATCATTTAGGCAGCCAAGAAAGTACTACCTTCTGCTGGAAAATGTTACATTGATAAATTTTATCTTGAACTCTTGTATTATAGTACCTTTCATGGTTGATATCAAGAAGGAATAATCACAGGCATAGTAACCAGTTCTTGATTTTCCGGGACAACTTTTACTCTGTTCTGTTAATTTCACTTAAGATTCCCATTCCAAAAGTATGCCCCAAAATAAAATATACAAGATTGAAAAGAAAACAGATATTAGCAATCAGGCTGAGATTAGAAAGGAAAAATATACCTAAAAATGAAAATTATAAGTTGAATAAGCTAGTCAAGGAGTAATTCAAGAATATATATTGGAAGTTAATACTAAAACTGGACCTAGGCTGGAGGTTAGGAAAAGGAGAGAAAGGCAGTCAGGAGTTCAAGACCAGCCTGGCCAACATGGTGAAACCCCGTCTCTACTAAAAATACAAAAAATTAATTGGGCATGGTGACACATGCCTATAATCCCAGTCACTTGGTAGGCTGAGGCAGGAGAATAGCTTGAACCTGGGAGATAGAGGCTGCAGTGAGTCAAGACTGCGCCACTACACTCCAGCCTGGACGACAGAGTGAGACTCCATCTGAAAAAAACAAAAAACCAAAAACCTAGTCGTAAAGTATTTATAAAAAGAGTGTCCAGCCATTCTACCACCAAAGGCACCTTTTAAATTTCTCTTTATAGATTGTTTATCTAAAATGCTGAATACTGAATATACAAACTATATTGATCATATAAATTTTTTTTTTTGGGACAGGGTCTCACTCTATTGCTCAGGCTGGAGTGCAGGGACATGATCACAGCTCACTGCAGCCATGACTTCCCAGGCTCAGACAATCCTCCCACTTCAACCTCACGAGTAACTGGGACCACAGATGCACACCACCACACCTAATTTTTGTATTTTTTGTAGAGACGAGATTTCACCATGTTGCCCAGGCTGATCTCAAACTCCTGGGCTCAACCAGTCCACCTGCTTTAGCTTTCCAAAGTGCTAGGATTACAGGTGTGAGCAACTGTGCCTGGCCCATCATATAACTTTTATACTTCTTTTTAATCATACACATTAGCTGCTAGAGTTGGTATGGGCCAAAATATATTCCACATAGAATTCACACATTCTAGCCAAATGCAAAGAAACATTGGTTTGGTCATTATAGTATATTCCAAGTAAATAGTCAGGGTCCATTTAAAAAATATTTTAAGTAGCTGGGAACCCAAATTGAGAACCTAATTGTTGGGAGACTTGGAATATAATGTGGGAGGGCTTTTTCTTTTTAAAACAAACTTAATTAAGGCAATAATTTTGCATATTTTGCATCTTCTTAGAACTTTCAGTGCATCCAGGTTTTGTTTCATTGATCCTAGAGAGAGGAAAGAAGTATGCAGGGTCTCCATTTTTCAAATGAGAGCCATTTCTTTAAAAAAAAGACTACTCCTAAGCTTCAAGTCAGTGAAGAAAAAAAGACTACTTATTGTGACAATAGACTTTAGTCATATTAAAGCAATTCAAAGTAATTTAAAATGTGGGGAGGCTGGGCGCAGTGGCTCACACCTGTAATCCCAGCACTTTGGGAGGCCGAGGTGGACAGATCACCTGAGGTCAGGAGTTTGAGACCAGCCTGACCAACATGGAGAAACCCCGTCTCTACTAAAAATACAAAATTAGCCAGGTGTGGTGGTGCATGCCTGTACTCCGGGAAACTGAGGCAGGAGAATCTCTTGAACCCAGGAGGTGGAGGTTGCTGTGAGCAGAGATCACGCCGTTGCACTCCAGCCTGGGCAACAGAGCGAGACTCTGTCTCAAAAAAAAAAAAAAAAAAAATCTGGGGCCAGGCGTGGTGGTGCACACCTGTAATCCAGCTACTTGGGAGGCTGAGGCAGAAGAATTGCTTGAACCTGGGAGGCAGAGGCTGCAGTGAGCTGAGATTGCGCCACTGCACTCCAGCCTGGGTGACAGAGCTAGACTCCATCTCAGAAAAACAAAAACAAAAACAAAACAAAGAAGGTGAGACATGGTGGCTCACATCTGTAATCCCAAAACTTTGGGAGACCAAGGCAGGCAGATCATGTGAATTCAGGAGTTCGAGACCAGCCTGGCCAATATGGTGAAACCCTGTCTCTACTAAAAATACAAAAATTAGCTGGGCGTGGTGGTGGGCGCCTGTAGTCCCAGCTACTTGCGAGGCTGAGGCACGAGAATGGCTTGAACCTGGGAGGCAGAGGTTGCAGTGAGCTGAGATCATGCCACTGTACTCTAGCCTGATTGACAGAGGGAGACCCAGTCTCAAATAATAATAATAATAGTAGTAGTAGCAATAATACATGTAAAGATGCAACAATAAAATAGTATTGTTAAAGAGCTTCATGTTAAATGTAGCCCCAGTCGAGCAGGTTCATTACATAAGTGAATTTTATATTTAATAATAAAAAGCCACAGTGACATTTGTATCATTTAGTGCCAAAAATCTTTTAAAGGTAGTCGTAGTCTTCAGGCAGGGTTTACTTTCTTAAATTGACTGTTATTGTTTGATTCAGCACTTTATATATCCTAATGTTGATGCTTTTCACAAGAAAATATCACCTTAATAATGTGTTTAATATTCTTGTCTTGGCCAGGCATGGTGGCTTAGCCTGTAATCCCAGTGCTTTGGGAGGCCAAGGTGGGTGGCTTACCTTAGGTCAGGAGTTCAAGACCAGCCTGGCCAGTACGGTGAAATCCCTGTCTCTACTAAAAATACAAAAATTGGGCTGGGTGTGGTGGCTCACACCTGTAATTCCAGCACTTTGGGTGGTGGAGGCGGGCAGATCACAAGGTCAGGAGTTCGAGACCAACCTGGCCAATATGGTGAAACCCCATCTCTACTGAAAATACAAAAATTAGCCGGGCATGGTGGTTGCTACTTGGGAGGCTGAGGCAGAAGAATTGCTTGAACCCAGGAGGCGGAGGTTGTCGTGAGCCAAGATCACGCCATTGCACTCCAGTCTGGGTGACAGAGCAACAGTCTGGGTGACAGAGCAAGACTCCAGTCTGGGTGACAGAGCAACAGTCTGGGTGACAGAGCAAGATTCCATCTCTCTCTCTCTCTCTCACACACACACACACACACACACACACACACACACACACAAAAAAAAAAAAAAAAGACAAAAATTAACTGGGCATGGTGGTGCGTACCTGTAGTCCCAGCTACTCAAGAGGCTGAGGCAGAAAAATCTCTTGAACCTGGGGAACAAAGCAGAGGTTGCAGGGAGCTGAGCTCATGCCATTGCACTCTAGCCTGGGCATCACAGAGAGATTCTATCTCAAAAAAAAAAACAAGTTCTTTTGTAATTTTTATTCCTCATATGGTAACTTTACTGAAATATGATCTATGCAAGTGTGTGGATCAAGCATGATATTTCACAAATTACAAGTTTGTATTGTGCATTATTTCTTACTGAATTTCTTAATAAATAATGAAATTTAGTCATCATGGTATATATCTGTCCAAAATGTATTCAGCACTATATAGGTAGGTTTTCTTACATCTGATGTGTATTGGTTTGAGATAATATTATCTAGATAAACAGATCATTTTGACTTCAAAAATAATCGTCACTTTGATGTAAAGCATCAATGGTCTCAGGGGAAAAATTATTAATCTAATGAAAGAAAGAAAGACTGTCAAGGCCAGGAGCTCGAGACCAGTGTGGGCAACATAGTGAGACACCATCTCTATGAAAAAAAAAAGAAAGGAAGAATTAGCTGGGTATGCTGGCATGTACCTATATTCCTAGCTACTCAGGAGGCTGAGGCTGGAGGATCGTTTGAGCCCAAGAGTTTGAGGCTGCTATGATTATGAGCTGTGAGCATGCCACAGCACTCTGGCCTAGGTCCTGTCTCTAAAATAAATCAATGGATACATACATTTTTAGTTTTGCCTTTTTTGAACCAAATGCAAAATAGCTATTAAAATTCCCCTTTAGAAAGACATAAAATTGTGTATAGACATCAAAGTGTTTTACATGCATCATATAATTCCATTTGACTATTGTTACTTGTTATTTCTTGTTCACCTCCCTGTTTATGTTTCAATATATTCTTTTGCAATTGTACTACATCTTAATTCCTTTTTCTCTGTTGGTTTCCATTTTTGTGTGTTTCATTGCCATTTTCCATTTTGCAGATTGCCCCACATCATCTCATTCTACTAAAACTGTCTCCCCATCACCTGCCTTTCTTGATGAAGAAGAATTCAGTGACTTTATGCAGGGACCTGTTGAAGTTCCCCCATGTGGGCCTTCTTCCACGTCCCAGCCCTTTCAGTCTTTCCTCCCCTCCACCCCACTTGTCCAGTTGCATACACAGAAGGCTGGGACACAGCCTCTCCCTCCAGGTCAGAGTCCAGTGTCTTTTGCCTTACATGGTGTCCCTGGGCAAATTCCTTACTTCTCTACTGCTTCAGCCTCACACAGTGTACCAAAAGCAGGTAACTCTTAGCATTATTAATGAAAATATTCTTAAGATATCCTGGGATAACTTATTTTTGTTATATAAGTAGAATAATCCAGTGATGTTGGCAAATAAACATGTACATGAATGTATGACTGCTGTTGAAATTCAACAAACAAGTGTTCTAGATTTTTAAGTTCTGGGGTCTTCACATTCCGGAAAGGTGATTTAAAAGTTTTGCTCCTCAAGTAGGAGCACTTTAAACTGCCTTATAACTTTAAAAGAAATCTTCTGATTTTTCTGGAAGATTGTTGTTTGGGAGATTCACCAATATCATTTTCTTAAGAATAAGGAGCTAGGAAAGGCTTCTTTAGAAAGTAGTCTTTCAGCTTCAGTGACAGGGCACTTGGGGACAGAAGCCCGGGTTGTTCATTTACTATCAGTTTGTCCTTGATGTGCCTTAGATTTTGTCATCTGTAAAATGAATAGAGACAGCTACACATCCTGGCTTGAGACAGGGTACTGGCAGGGATCTTGGCAGACATGTACTCAGTCCAGACTTTCTCATTTGATGGATGTGAAAACAGACCAAGAGGTGATGATGATGTCACTGGCCAGAGGCCTCCCTAGGAGTTAAAGTGTTATCTTATGTAGGTTGTCAGATTTCAAAGGTAGTGCTCCTTCTTCCACTATACTCTTCCACCTACTGTCTCATAGAATTCTTTAGAATCACAGTAGATAATTATGTTTACATTCTCTAAAATCTCTAATAGTCTCTCAAGTCCTATACAAATGTGCAATAATTGAATTATTTCAACGTTTACATTTTTTTATTTTTTGAGACAGAGTCTTGCAGTATCGCCCAGGCTGGAGTGCAATGGCTTGATCTCAGCTCACTGCAACCTCCGCCTCCTGGGTTCAAGTGATTCTCCTGCCTCAGCCTCCCGAGTAGCTGAAATTACAGGCACCTGCCACCATGCCTGGCTAATTTTTTGTATTTTTAGTAGAGGTGGGGTTTCACTATGTTGCTCAGGCTGGTCTTGAACTTCTGACCTTGTGATCTGCCTGCCTTGGCCTCCCAAAGTGCTGGGATTGCAGGCTTGAGCCACGGCGCCTAGCCACAGTGTTTACATTATATGTGGCAGGACCTCCCTTTAGGATATGGAGGTGAGCTGAGCACCGTGGCTCACGTCTGTAATCCCAGCACTTTGGAAGGCTGAGGTGGGTAGGTCACCTGAGGTCAGGAGTTCGAGACCAGCCTGGCAAACATGACGAAACCCCGTCTCTACTAAAAATACAAAAATTAGCTGGGCTTGGTGATGGGCGCCTATAATCTTAGCTACTCAGTAGGCTGAGGCGGGAGAATCGCTTGAACCTGGGAGGCAGAGGTTGCAGTGAGCTGAGATCGTGCCAGTACACTATAGCCTGGGCGACAAAGTGAGACTCTGTCTCAAAAAAAAAAAAAAAAAAAAGAATATGGGGGTGGAGATGGATGATTGAAAAGATTAGACATACACACATATACAGTTATATATAAATAATCCTTCATGCTGTTTGTTTAGGCCCTTCCTTGGAGGAGAAGTTCCTAGTATCTTGTGATATAAGTACATCTGGGCAGGAACAAATTAAATTAAATACTTCTGAAGTTGGCCACAAAGCCCTAGGCCCAGGTTCCAGTAAGAGCCATCCCAGTGTAACGGCCAGTAACGGGGGTGCTGTAGATGGATGTGTAAGTGGTACCACCACTGCAGAGGCAGAAAAGACTTCAGATCAAAACCTGTCAATTGAAGAGAGTGGTGAGCTCGTGAAACATTCAGCAAAAAACTTGTTTAACCAAACGTTGCTCAAATGCTAACACCTTAAGCATTAATCTTCAAATGAATGCTGCTTGATTTTGCTAATTGAAATTTTGCTTGAAATATATTTAATGCATTCCTTTCTCCAATTAACCCCTAAGATTTTGCTCTGAATTCTTTCAACACACTGTTACTCGTTTTTAAAAATGATTTTGATAACTGGTTTTCTTAATTGGAATCATTTCTGATTTAAAATTTTCTTTCCTTTTATTTTATAAAAACTCTCTTTTTTTCCACTTATACTTTGCCTTCTTCCATAAAGGTTGAAAAGTTAAAATGTAACTGGAAAAGTCACCAATGAGAATATAATCTTGCTTTGTCTACAATAAATCATATGCACCACTGCCTAAAATATCTAAATTTTATAAATTCAACCCTCAGAAATGAATTAGAACGTGGGCAGCCTAGGAGGCAAACTTTTGGGAGGATATTTCACTGGACAAAAAGCCCCCAAAAGTCCTGTATATTTAAAACATCTGTATCATATGTAGATTAAAAAAAAAAAAAGAATGAAACTTTGCAAAGAAGCACTAGTAAAAACTGCAAGTAAAGCTGGGACAATTAAATATTTTTAGATACATAATTTTAAACTATCATCTATCATTTTTTTCCTTAATTTGTAATACATGTTAAATGGTGCAAGGCTTATATGATTTAGAATATTGAATTGATACATTTTAGATTTTGTATAATTTACTCTTTAGGACATAGTTAACGTACAAGAGTTGCTTAGAAACCAAATACTTTATTCTGAATCTGGGGCGGGGGGACCAAATATTTTAATTGTATTGGTGACTTTTTTTAGTGTCTCCAGCCAATGCTGTTTATAAAAAACCATGACTCAGTGTGATTTCACCATCTTCTCCATGGATCACTGTATACATTGATGTTTCTTATCTTCTAGGTGTGGGAGTATTTCCCTCTCAGGATCCTGCTCAGCCCAGAATGCCTCCTTGGATTTACAATGAGAATTTGGTTCCAGGTAAAAAAGCCCAGGATTCCCATCTGGATATTTTGCTATAAATATTGTAAATGTAGTTGTAAATATTTACTGTCGTAGTTACAAAATATGCAGGAGGAATTGTGACTTTTCTTTTTTTCTGAAAGAGTACAGAAATTAAATAAATGTCGTGTTTCATAAGACTGCCTCATGTATGGAATAACTATATAAATGAAGGAGAATAGTTTTGTGTTAGTGTTTTATCAGCCATCATACTTCCATTTCTAAAAGCTCTTTTAGATTTATTATGCTTTAATAGACATTATCAAATATTTAGTTCAGTGATTAATAACATCAAGAATTTTACTAAAATATTTAATGTCATTTTCTGAATTCTTAGTTTATATTTTTAAAAATATTATTTCTGTGACTTATTTGTCATGTAATACTATATGAAATAAAAGACCATGTGGGATCTTTTTTTTCACATTGGAAGATGTGAAGGATAGTGTTCACTTTTTTTTTTTTTTTTTTGAGACAAGGTCTTACTATGTCACCCAGGCTGGAGTGCAGTGACACAATCTTGGCTCACTGCAGCCTTGACCTCCCCAGGCTCAATCCTCCCACCTCAGCCTCTCTAGTAGCTGGGACTACAGGTGCGTGCCACTACGCCCAGCTAATTTTTGTATTTTTTTGTAGAGACGGGGTCTCACCATGTTGCTCAGGCTGGTCTCAAACTCCTGGGCTCAAGTGATCTGCCTGCCTCGGTCTCCCAAAGTGCTGGGATTACGAGTGTGAGCCACTGCACCCGGCCTACTTCTTCTTTACGTGTATTTTTACTGCTGAGCCAAAAAGAAAAAAAAAAAGAAAATCCTTAAAGTGCATTTTCTTCTTTAAACAAAAAAAAAATTTATTTTTAATTTTTATGGCTACATAAGTGTATATTTTTATGGAGTACATGAGATATTTTGATACAGACATACAATATGTAATAATCACATCAGGGTAGATAGCGTATCCATTACCTCAAGCATGTATTACTTCTTTGTGTTATGAATGTTCCAATTATACTCATTATTGTTTTCTTATAATAAAATAATTATTTTAATGAAGTATTCAAAATAATTTTAAACATCTGATAGTAAGATTAGACACAAATGAGTATGCTGCACAAATTATTGTTGACTGTAGCTACCTTGTAGTGCTATCAAATTCTAGATCTTATTCCTCCTATCCAACTATATTTTTATGCCTATTAACCATCCCCATTATTCCCCCCTCCCCACTACCCTTCTCAGCCTCTGGAAACCATCATTCTATTTTCTGTCTCCATGAGTTTAGTTGTTTTAATGTTTAGCTTCCACAAACGAATGAGAATATGTGAAGTTGGTCTTTCTATGCTTGACTTATTTCTCTTAATATAATGTCCTCTAGTTCCAACCATGTTGTTGGAAATGACAGGATCTCAATTATTTTATGGCTCAATTTTGCTCCATTGTGTATATGTACCACATTTTCTTTATCCATTCGATAAAGTGTCTGTCAACGGACACTTAGGTTGCTTTTGAATCTTGGCTTATAAATTAGTACAGCCACTGTGGAGAAATATTTATACTGTTCTCCATAGTGGCTATACTAATTTACATTCCTACCAATAGTGTATGAGGGTCCCCTTTTCTCCACATCCTCACCAGCATTCGTTATTGCTTGTCTTTTGGATAAAAGCCATTTTAAGTGGGGTGAGATGATATCTCATTGTAGTTTTGATTGACATTTCTCTGATGATCAATGATGTTGAGCCCGTTTTCATAAGCCTGTTTGCCATTTGCATGTCGTCTTTTGAGAAATGCCTATTCAGTTGTCTTGCCCATTTTAAAATCAGATTGTTAGCTTTTTTTTCTGTTGAGTTGTTTGAGCTTCTTATATATTTTGGTTATTAATCCCTTGTCGGATAGTTTACAGATATTTTCTCCCGTTCTGTGTGTTGTCCATTTTTTGATTGTTTCCTTTGCAGTGCAAAAGCTTTTTAACTTGATGTGATCCCATTTGTCCATTTTTGCTTTGATTGCCATTATTTTTGGGTTATTACTCAAGACATCTTGCCCAGATCAATGTCCTGGAGAGTTTCCCTAAGTTTTCTTTTAGTAGTTTCATAGTTTCTGGTCTTAGATTTAAAAGTCTTTAATTCATTTCGATTTGAGTTTTGTATTTGATGTGGGATGGAGTCTAGTTTTATTCTTCTGCATATGGATATCCAGTTTTTCCAGCACCATTTATTGAAGAGACCCTTCCCAATGTATATTCTTGGCACCTTTCTGAAAAATGAATTCACTGTGGATGTGTGGATTTATTTCTGGGTTCTCTATTCTGTTCCATTGGTCTCTGTGTCTGTTTTTATGTTATTACTATGTTGTTTTGGTTACTATAGCTTTGTAGTGTAATTTGAAGTCAGGTAATATACAGTAATGTACGGCAATTCCTCCAGTTTTGTTCTTTTTGCTCAGAATGGCTTTGGCTATTCTGGGTCCTTTGTGGTACCATATAACTTTTAGGATTATGTTTTCTGTTTCTGTGAAGAATGTAATTGGTATTGATAGGGATTGCATTGAATCTGTACTACCCATTGCTTTGGGTAGTATGGACATTTTAACAACATTGATTCTTCCAAAACATGAACATGGAATATTTCTCTACTTTTTTATGTCCCCTTCAATTTCTTGCATTAATGTTTTATAGTTTTCATTCAAATGCATTTTCTGATACTACTCATAATGACAAAAGGCTGATTGTTACCAAATCGTATGTACAATTCAACTGTACATAAAAATAATGGCTTTTCTTCCAAATGCCTATTAGACAGTTTGTATCTTTTCTTCTTCTCTGTCCAAACAAACGAAATCTAGATCTTGTTATATTTTGGAGTTTTATCCATTTTCTGCCGGTTTGTATTACTTTCTCCCTCTTCCTTCCAAACATACATGCACATATACTTTCTAGTCAAAACATGTATTTTTTTTTTTTTTTTTTTGAGATGGAGTCTCTCTCTGTCACCCAGGCTGGAGTGCAGTGGCGCGATCTTGACTCACTGCAACCTCTGCCTCCCGGGTTCAAGCAATTCTCCTGCCTCAGCCCCCTGAGTAGCTGGGGCTACAGGTATACACCACCACGCCTGGCTAATTTTTTGTTATTTTTAGTAGAGATGGGATTTCACCATATTGGCTAGGCTGGTCTGGAACTCCTGACCTTGTGACTCGCCCACCTCGGCATCCCAAAGTGCTGGGATTACAGGCATGAGCCACCACATCCGGCCAAAAATATATGTTCTTATGGAGAGCCCACTAACCTGTAATCCATACTTATAATCCCAGATGTAAAATTTTTGTTTTAAACAGTTTCTCTGTCCACCTTAGCCCCACTAACTTTCATCTCCCTAACTAAGCTTGCTAGATTTAGTAAATAACCATACAGGTTGCCCAGTTAAATTTGAATTTCAGGTAAAAAGCAAATAATTTTTTAGTATAAGTATGTCCCATGCAATATTGGCATTCTTTATTTTAGCCCTGTCTCTAACAACATTTCCCACTTGGTCCTTTGGAAAACCCATGTTATTATCAAAAACTCACCAACCGTACCCCCCTTTTTAAGACACTTGTTCTGCTTCCTCACCCTAACAGAAACTGGGTCTTTCCTTAAAGGTTGTATTTCCATAGCATCTTCTCCAATGGTGTTTTCTCTCACAGCCTCAATGTTGGTATAATTCTTACTTCCTGTTGCTCTTTTCAAACTGTTCCCACCATCATTACTCTACGGCTTCTCTTGTAATATCCAAAGCGTGCTGTCTTGTTACAGTCTTCTACTGAATTATAAGACTTTGTCTCACCTCTAGCCCTAAACTTTATCTTTAGTACCAAGCTCCAGACTCTGATTGTCTGCTGGACGTTTCCTCTTGAATATCTCAATTTTTTTTTTCTTTTTTTCTGAAACGGAGTCTCACTGTTTCCCAGGCTGAAGTGCAGAGTGCAGAGTTGCAATCTTGGCTCACTGCAACCTTTGTCTCGGGGTTCAAGCGATTCTCCTGCCTCAGCCTCCTGAGTAGCTGGGCCTACAGGCACATGCCACCACGTCTGGCTAATTTTTGTATTTTTAGTAGAGATGGGGTCTCACTATGTTGGCCAGACTGGGCTCGAACTCCTGACCTCAGATGATCTGCTGGCCTTGGCCTCCCAAGTGCTGAAAGATTATAGACGTGAGCCACCATGCCCAGCTGCACTGAAATATGTTTAAAGCAGTTTAAACCCTGACATGGCTTTGGTTCTATTAAAGCAGTTTGATTGAAGATTATTCTTGTATACCAACAATGGCACCCCAAAAAATGAATCACTTGGAATGTGTTTCCATTTGTAATCTGGTATTTCCTTTAATAGATGCCTATAAGAAAATCTTAGAAACCACAATGACTCCAACTGGAATAGATACTGCCAAACTGTATCCCATTCTGATGTCATCTGGGCTTCCCAGGGAAACTCTTGGACAGATATGGGCCTTAGCTAATCGAACTACACCTGGCAAACTTACAAAAGAAGAACTTTATACTGTTCTAGCCATGATAGCGGTAACACAGGTAAACCATGTTTCTTAAGTTAGATCAAATAACTTTATTAGTATAAATTGCAAGGATATGAAATCTTTTTTACTACATTGTGTAACTCCTTGTACATTAAAATTTAGGTCATTTTCAGGATATAGTACTTCAAAAATGTAGAGTTTATATGATGTGCATAATAGCAAGTTATTCCTTTGTTTAAAGACCTTTTGTTTTGGTTTGTTTTTGAGACTGAGTCTCACTCTATTGCCCAGGCTGGAGTGCAGTGGTGCGATCTCAGCTTACTGCAGTTTCCACCTCCCGGGTTCAAGTGATTCTCCTGCCTCAGCCTCCCAAGTAGCTGGGATTACAGGCACCTGCCACCATGCCTGACTAATTTTTATATTTTTAGTAGAGATGGGGTTTCACCATGTTGGCCAGGCTGGTCTCGAACTCCTGACCTCAAGTGATCCACCTGCCTCGGCCTCCCAAAGTGCTGGGATTACAGGTGTGAGCCACCATGCCTGGCCTAAAGACTTTTAATATATTAACATTCTCTGAATTTGAAAGTTAGTCAGTAATAGGTGAAATTACTCTGTCTTTTGAAGTTTTCTCTAAAATTTCATAGATATAAAGTATTCTCAGTCTGGTAGAAATTTTTCTTTTATTGCAAAGTCATTTAAAATGATTTGATCGTATAGAATTAACCAAACGTGTCAGAAAGTGAAAATGTCAGAACTGATATGTGTTGGCCATTTCTTTGTTAAGTATTAGGTTTGCATTGACCTTGTAACTTTTTTTCTTAAATCAAATTCATGAGTTTTGAGAGTAGGAGTGGAAACATGCAAAGGCTACAGATTTTTACCTTTCAGTCTCTGCCAGATTTCGACCGTATGTGGTTTACAACCCCCTAATCCATTTTCTTTCTATCATTTGTAGAGGGGCGTTCCTGCAATGAGTCCTGATGCTTTAAACCAGTTCCCAGCAGCTCCTATTCCAACTTTAAGTGGTTTTTCTATGACTCTGCCTGCGCCGGTGAGTCAGCCAACCGTGATACCTTCAGGCCCTGCGGGCTCCATGCCCCTCAGCCTTGGACAGCCAGTCATGGGTATTAACCTTGTTGGACCAGTGGGTGGAGCTGCAGCCCAGGCTTCTAGTGGTTTCATACCAACCTTCCCTGCAAATCAGGTAAATGAAGAAGCTGTGCATATTTCAAATAATCACTGAAAGTGAATCTGGGCACCATTTTTTCCAGGGATACATAGAGTAGGTTACTGGATTATAGGGAGCACATTTAAATTCTTAGGTTGTATCTTTCAGAAAAACTGCTAAACCTGAAATTAAAATACTTTAGTTTTTCACTTCTCAGATTAGCAAAAATGTTTTAAGTATATAATATTTAATGTCATTGAAAAAGTAGGGTAAAAGTGACTAATACACTCTAGGCTTATTGGTACAGCCTTGTTGAAAGGCAGGCTTGGCAATAGTTATCAAAATTCTAAATGTCAAGCTGGGCGTGGTGGTGTGTACGTATAGTACCAGCTACTCCAGAGGCTGAGGCGGGAGGATCACTTGATCCCAGGGGTTCAAGTCTGCAGTGTGCTATGGTTATGATCACACCATTGCACTCCAGCTTGGCAACAGAAGGAGACTCAGTTTAAAACAAAAAAAATGCCTCAGCATATCTGTATCTTCTCTCCTAGCAGTCATATTATTAGAAATCTATCCTAAGAAATAGTTACTCAAATTAGCAAAGATATGTAAGAATTTTTGTTGTAACATTGTTTGTTAAGAGTAAAAAGTGGAAATAGCTAAATATCTAACAGGAGGAGAAAGGTTAATTTCAGTTCATTCACACAGTGGTGGTAATCTTTAAACTGAGTAAGATAGAGCTACATGTACTGCATGGAAATGTATCTTTGTTATATAGTTAGAGTATAGAGCAATATAGTGTAATCGCATTTTTCTTTAAAACAAGTGAGCTGTTAACAGTACTTCTGGAGTGTGGGATTAGGAGTCAGTGTCCACTCTTTGTACATGTATGTGATTGGTTATGATGAGCTTGTGTCACTTAGTTTGCAAACATGCATGATATATCTATATGTCTTTTTTTTTTTTTTTTTTCATTTTGACCTTTTTAATTTTTTTATTTTTTTTGAGATAGAGTCTTGCTGTATTGCCCAGGCTGGAGTGCAGTGGTGTGATCTTGGCTCACTGTAACCTCTGCCTCCCAGGTTCAAGCCATTCTCCTGCCTCAGCCTGCCAAGTAGCTGGGATTACAGGTGCCCACCACCACACCCAGCTAGATATGTCTTTTAAAGATGGCAGGCACTTAGTAACCCAATGAATGTCATTCAGCTATTTTTTAAATGTATAGATTAGCTTTTTTTTTTTTTTTTTCAGCCAAAGTCTTGCTCTGTTGCCCAGCTGAGCTGGAGTGCAGTGGCACAATCTCAGCTCACTGCAACCTCTGCCTCTTGAGTTCAAGCGATTCTCCTGCCTCAGCCACCCATGTAACTGGGACTACAGACACATGCCACCATGCCCAGCTAATTTTTGTATTTTTAGTAGAGATGGGGTTTCACCATGTTGGCCAGACTGGTCTCGAACTTCTGACCTCAGGAGATCTGCCCACCTTGGCCTCCCAAAGCGCTGGGATTACAGACGTGAGCCACTGCGCTCAGCCTAGATTAGCTATTTAAACCAGTTTTTTTTACCATTTGTACCAGAGAGTATCTAAAAATACAAAACAGTATTCCTGCCTTAAGCACTTGAGTTAATGTATCTAAACTGAGAAATTTTAAGGGCAGTCTTTGACTGTTGGAGATTTGTTGTGTATTTATTTTGTCAGTCAGTGCTATTTATTTAAATATCCTTTATAAACCTAGGTAGTAAAGCCAGAAGAAGACGACTTCCAGGATTTTCAAGATGCTTCTAAGTCAGGATCCCTTGATGACTCTTTCAGTGATTTCCAAGAGTTGCCTGCTTCTTCAAAAGCAAGTAACTCCCAGCATGGAAACAGGTAGAAAAGAGTTTAATATATTTAACATTGTATTTAACCATTAAGAAAGAGACATCCATAATAGGAAGGCTAGGTGTGAGAAATTTAAAAACTAAGACTCCTTACTCTGCTACTTTCTATGATTATTCCTTCTGTATTAATACTTTTATTCTCCAAACTTCTCTCTTTTGTCCACCTTAAACTTCAGCTCCTACTGTTTCCTCTAAGTACACACCTACCTGGCAATATTCTTTTTCACCTGTGCCAAACCTTTATTATAGCTAGAGCACCTGTGCAGTGATGACTTCATGTTCCTGTATTAAAGCAAGGTCTTCAACTGTTGAAAAGTTTTTTAGGCAGGAGCACATAATTGTATGTTTTTGTAGTGTTATGTACTGTTGCTTTGCCACAGAATCATAATTCACAACTCTAATCATATTTCTTCACATTTCTTGTATAATTGACATTAGTGTCTTTTAAGCCTTCAGATTTCTGTTGTTTGCATAGACAGCTGCGTAAACATTTCTCTAAGGTTTTACATGCCACGTTAAGCTTCGGGTACAGTAACTGATTCAGTATGTTGTCAGCATTTTTTTTTTTTTTTTGAGATGGAGTCTAGCTCTGTTGCCCAGGCTGGAGGGCAGTGGTGTGATCTTGACTCACTGCAACCTCCACCTCCCAAGTTACAGCGATTCTCCTGCCTCAGTCTCCCTAGTAGCCAGGATTACAGGTGTCCACCATCACACCCAGCTAATTTTTTTGTATTTTTGGTAGAGATAGGGTTTCACCATTTCGCCATGTTGGCGAGGCTGGTCTCAAACTCCTGACCTCAAGTGAGCCTCTCGACTTGGCCTCCAAAGTGCTAGGATTACAGGCATGAGCCACCATGCCAAGCCTGCATTTTTAAAAAAGTATTTAGATATTTCTGCAAAGTGGAACACATCAGACACCAGAGTAAGCGATATGAATTCCTTTGTTTTTATTTTTCAAATTGGTTTTTGTCAGAATACATATTCCGTGTCTCCTGTGTTCCTGTTTATGCAGTTTCGCTCCTTTCTTCCCCATTTAGCCGATTGATTATCTCTTAGCACTTTGCCGCATACACACTGTAACAAGAACTAAGGGACAGGCATTATAGAGAATTACAAATTAGGAAAAGAGACTATTCCCCTGATTTTAAAAATATATTAAATGCATGTACGTAACATATAGAAGAAACATATAAGGAATGAGACCATAGAGTGCTGGTATTTCCGGGACTGCTGCACCAACACAAACAAGTTAAACCTTCTAGACACATAAATTATATTTCTACTCCAGATCTCTTCCTTCAAACAAAATTTGTATGTAGTACTACTATCTAAGCATTCCCATCTGAATGACTCAAGGCATCTCAAATTCACTGCATGAAATTAAATTCATTGTTTTCCTACTCAAAGCCAAATAAAAATGTGTTAAATCATTATTCCCTTCGTTGGTGAATGATGTCACCATATTCAGTCACCAGATTAAAAGCATGCTATTTACTTTGGCTCTGTCCTCTCTCCTTTACCACCATTAACTCTGTCAGCTCTGTGTGACAGTGTGTGATCTTAACTCCTGCCCGCTCTCAACTCTTGCTATTTCCCATGACTTACACTCCAGCCATGCCAGCATGACTCCAAACTGACCGTGCTCTTTCAAACTTTATACGTTCTGTTTGCTTCAGTCTGAAATACCCTTACCTAATCTCCCTATAGTTGTAGTTCCATTTCAGAAATCAGCTAAATATAGGAAGTTTTTCCTAACCAATTCCTACCTCCAAGGTGAGTTAGGGGCCCCTCCTTTGCTACTGCTATAGTACCTGATGAATATCTGTGCCCTAATTGTAACTGCTGGTTTTCCTGACTGTTTCCCTTACTAGGCTGTAAGTATCTGAAGACAATCATTCATGTTTATATATGTAGTGCTTGGCCCCGTCATATGTAATTAATAAAGATTTGCTGGATGACTGTATTATAGTATGTGGCTTATAAACATGATTTATCAAATTGGTGATTTATTTATCTGAGCAAAACTCTGTTTGTAGATGAAATTAAAATTTGGGGGTAGAAAGTTTTAAGATGGTGGCCAGACCTGAGATATATGGGGTATTAGCAATTTTGTGTGGCATTATCTCCATGTAATAGTTTACTTTCATATATGATACTTTGCAGATATTCCTCTTACATATAGCTCTGACTTGACTACTTCCATGCTTTCCTTGAATGAAACTATTTTATTTGTTTTTTTTTTTTTTAAGATGAAGCCTCGCTGTGTCACCAGGCTGGAGTGCAGTTGCGCAACCTCGGCTCACTGCAACTTCTGCCTCCCAGATTCAAGTGATTCTCCTGCCTCAGCCTCCCTAGTAGCTGGGACTACAGGCGTGCACCACCACACCAACCTATTTTTGTATTTTTAGTAGAGACGGGGTTTCACCATACTGTCCAGGCTGGTCTCAAACTCCTGACCTCAGGCGATCTGCCTGCCTTGGCCACCCAAGGTGCTGGAATTACAGACGTGAGCCACCATGCCCAAATGAATGAAACTATTTTGGTATTATCTAGAATTCATACTCAATATTCATTTATTCATCTAGCAAACATTTATTTAGTATTTGCTATATGCCAGACACTGGGATAGGCATGAGAAATACAGAAGCAAAAACCACAGTTCCTGCTCTAAGGACACTTAGTTTTATCTGGTATTTAAATTATCTGATAAAGTTCTCTTAGGATTAGTCCTTAAATGTATGTATAAAATGTATTCCCTAGTTTATGATAATCTGTACTCCAAATTGTTTTAAAAAGAGATTTGTTAAATCATGATGTGAATAGCTAAGCCTAGGAGAGACCATTTTGAACAGAAAATGGGCATTATTTGTTAGAGAAGATGAAAAGGCAAGTAAGATGTTAGGAGTAGACCGGGATGGAGAACATTGTTAGTCTGTGAGAAAATAACATTAGTAAGGGACAGCACCAGTTGTGGGATGCCTTATGACTTATGACATACTCTATTTTAAAGCATTTTAGGAGTAAGAAGTGGCACAATGAAAGTGATTCTTGCTACTGTGTATAGGATAAATTCAATTGCCATGGTAATCCTGCTGTGAGATGATGAGAATTACTCAGGGTTTAGAGTTATAGACACTGAACAGTTTATATCTGAGAAATTGGTTAGACTCGGTGTTGAACTAGATGTCAGAGTCAAAGGAGAGATGGCAGTTGAGCCCGCGCATAAAACCTGAAGGGCCTCTGGAAGGCAGCAACATCATCCAGTTACTCATTCAGAAAATACTATATGCCGGGCACTCGGGAGCCTAGACTAATCAAGAAAGCAGATATGGGACATTGATCATAGAAGAGTTAACAAGGGGGCCAGGGTTGGCCAGGCACGGTGGCTCATGCCTATAATCCCAGCACTTTGGGAGGCCGAGGCAGACGGATCATCTGAGGTCAGGAGTTTGAGACCAGCCTGGCCAACATGGCGAAACCCCGTCCCTACAAAAAAAATAAACAAATAAAAATACAAAAATTACCCAGGCATGGTGGTGTGTGCCTGTAATTCCAGCTACTTGGGAGGCTGAGGCAGGAGAATTGCTGAACCTGAGAGGTAGAGTTTCCAGTGAGCCAAGATCGCGCCACTGCACTCCAGCCTGGGAGACAGAGTGAGAAGTTGTCTTATTAAAAAAAAAAAAAAAAGGCTGGCGGGGAAGGCTGGGTGCAGTGGCTCTTGCCTGTAATCCTAGCACTTTGGGAGGCGGATCAGTTGAGTCCAGGAGTTCAAGACCAGCCTAGAAAACCTATGGAGACGCCATCTCTACCAAAAATGCAAAAATTACCTGGGCATGGTGGTACATGCGTGTAGTACCAGCTGTCCCAACTACTTGGGATGCTGAGGCAGGAGAATCACTTGAACCCAGGAGGTCGAAACTGCAGTGTGCCATGATCGTGCCGCTGCACTCCAGCCTGGACAACAGAGGAAGACACTGTCTCAAAAAATAAATAAAAGTTCACAAAGGGTTAATGTACAGGAGTTTGGGGTTGGTTAGTTTATTCTGCTGAGATCAAAATATTTCTTTTTAAATGTATATATTTAGCAGGGTAAGCAACTAAATAAAACTACCACAGTCATATGGAGTGATTGTAAAACACTAATAGATTCACTAGAGAAAATGCAAAATACTTTTTTATGCCGAATTTTTTAAGTCTTACCTTTCAGTAGAATACAGGTTCGTAAGTGTAAAATCAATATGCCTTTCTCACTTGAGTATTTTCATTAGTATGAAAGGGTAGAAATAACTGTCTTCATGTTTGGAACGGATGATGACTACTGTGTAACTGGCATAAACACTTTCATGGTGATTATAGTGTTTTTTTTTTAAATAACTTCAGAGAAAGAACTGGAATGAAATATTCATTTGCAGTGTGCATAAAATTACAGTCTGAGTCATAACTTTTTTTGAATGAAATTTTGTTGACTTTAATCAGCAAGCAGTACTTCATTACCCTGAAGATCCTGGTTTTTTTTTTTTTTCCCAATTCTGTGAATATAATTTTAAAATTAATCAATTAAGTGTAACATGTAGTAGAAAGATTTTTACCAATGAGCCTTAAAAGGCCATAGCTAAAGTTGGAGGATCATGAAAAATAAAGAAATCATTCAACTTTTGGGTTTTTTTCCCCCTAAGATGTTAATTGCCTTTATTCCCGTGTAACATCCTGTACAGTGAATTGTACTTTAATTACTTATGGAACTTTTAAAAAGTCAACTTACAATGTATAGATGATGGCTTATTTCATTTGTCAAGATCAGTTATGTAGCAGCTGTTTGGTGGTGATGTGAAATCATAATATTTGATGGCATTAAGTCCTAAAGGACTGTGTACCCCATTAGCATGCAGCTGCCGGAGCCTAGTTTTTACCTTGCTTGTAAGCCACTGATAAGAAGATTTAAATGACAGTGGGAATATTTTTGCTCCAGGGCAAAGAACTCAATAGAAATCCATTTATATAACTTGTGCATGGTATTGAATGACACAAACTAGTGGTGGAATGTAGTCATTCATATGTAAAGGTAGTTCTTCCAGGGAGCTGCCCGGGTCCGATAAGGGAAGAAGAAGAAGAAAAAAAAAAGTAATGCTTTTATAGTATGTGTTTAAGCCTTCTAAGAGTTACCCACACAGATACTACTCATTACGCTACTTTTCCATCCAGCATGAAATATGTCCACAGGCAAAAGTATCTTTATCTAATTTTGAAGTGATTGTTGTTTTGTTACAAAGATAGCTTCTGAAACCGCTGATGTGATCCTTGTAAAAATGCAAATTGTATTAACTCTACGGCAGCTTATCAGATGTGTGCACTTCTACCGGTAGGCAATGCAGTACAGTCAGAAGAAGAACAATTTACATTTGTCTTGGACAACATTTCATAAATAGATTTTTATCTTAACTGTTCTACCCCTGCACTCTGAACCCATTGAAGATAATAATTTATATTAAGGTTAACATGATTTATTTTAAAATATTGAGTATACATATGTGGAACAGTTCACTTTTGTAGTTTTATGGACCTTAAGTTAAAATTGCAGGAAGTCATCATTCTTTAATAACCTACATCCAATGCCATTCCAGTTATTATGGCTTAAAGAGGTGCTTAGACAGTCAGCATGGATCTGACCCCTCTTCATTTAATTAAGAAAAAAATGATTGGGTAATGTATTTTATCTGTTTTTTTTTTTTTTTTTTTTTTTTTTAGAAAAAGGACATTTTTTTTCTTTGTGGTGTATATGTATACTATATAGTTTCTAACTTTTAAAGCAGAGAGCCATGAGTTTTAATGAAATCCCTGTTTGCCATTTTAATTCGAACTTCTTTTTTGATGATAAAGGAAGCATTCAATGTCATCAAAACATGTTTCGTTTTTCCTTTAGTGCCCCTTCTTTGTTGATGCCACTTCCCGGAACTAAAGCATTGCCTTCAATGGACAAATATGCTGTGTTTAAAGGAATTGCAGCTGACAAGTCCTCTGAAAATACTGTTCCACCTGGAGGTAAAAACAGTGGGTAAATTCATAAACTTGTGAATGCTAAATTGCATAATATTTAAATTGTATGAATCTTTAAGTGGTGTTCTTCTGTGTGCTAAATGTGTAAAATGCCTGTATCACATGTTAAGAGTGTTTGGCGGCTGGGCGCAGTGGCTCACGCCTGTAATCCCAGCACTTTGGGAGGCTGAGGCAGGCAGATCACGAGGTCAGGAGATCGAGGCCATCCTGGCTAACACAGTGAAACTGCATCTCTACTAAAAGTGCAAAAAATTAGCCGGGCATGGTGGCGGGCGCCTGTAGTCCCACCTACTTGCGAGGCTGAGGCAGGAGAATGGTGTGAGCCCGGGAGGCAGAGCTTGCGGTGAGCCAAGATCGCATCACTGTACTACTGTAGCCTGGGTGACGGAGCGAGACTGTCTTAAAAAAAAGAAAGAGTGTTTGGTTAAATCAATCTGCCTGACTTCCTGGAGCTGTAATTTCAGGATTCCTAACCTTAATTGAGCTTCTGTCCTTTCTGTCATAGATCCTGGTGATAAATATAGTGCTTTCAGAGAACTCGAACAGACAGCAGAGAATAAACCTTTAGGTAAGTTTTTGAGTCCTTAAAAGGATAAATTATTTCCATTTTTAATAAAAAAGGGATTTTTGATGGTTCTTTCCATGGCATTCCTTTATTTTAGTGTGTGTGCATGTGTGTGTGTGTTTGTGTGTTTAGGAGAAAAAAACTGAATAGATAAAACAGTATGGTATAGTAGTGATGTTTATAATAGATACTCTTAAGTATTCTACTTCAGAAAACCTTAATAATAGCAACTGTGTTTAGGCCAGGGGCGGTGGCTCATGCCTGTAATCCCAGCAGTTTGGAAGGCCGAGGAAGGCGGATCACCTGAGGTCAGGAGTTTGAGACCACCCTGGCCAACATGGCAAAACCCTGTCTCTACTAAAAATACGAAAATTAGCCGGGTGTGGTGGTGCACACCTGTAGTCCCAGGTACTCAGGAGGCTGAGGCAAGAGGATCGCTTGAACCCAGGAGGTGGAAGTTGCAGTGAGCTGAGATTATGTCACTGCACTCCAGCCTGGGTGACAGAGCAAGACTCCATCTCAGAAGAAAAAAAAAAAAAGCTACTGTTTTTAAAAAATATCAGACACAGTTGCTCACACCTGTAATCCTAGCACTTTGGGAGACTGATCTGGGCAGATCACCTGAGGTCAGGAGTTCGAGACCAGCCTCACCAACATGGTGAAACCCCATCTCTACTAAAAATACAAAAAAGTTAGCCTGGCATGGTGACATGTGCCTGTAGTCCTAGCTACTCAGGAGGAGGCTGAGGCACAAGAATCGCTTGAACTCAGGGAGACAGAGGTTGCAGTGAGCCAAGATCATAAAAAAAAAAAAGAAAAGATAGGTACTGAATGGGGGATTATCTAATAGAAGGGAAATAAGATTACTTCTTATAGTTCTAGAAATTACAAGGAGTTAAATGTACTTGAGAATTACTTATTTTCTAAAATCTAGGGCATGCCAGGCACAGTGGCTCATGCCCGTAATTCCAGCACTTTGAGAGTCCAAAATGAGAGGATGGCTTGAGCCCAGGAGTTTGAGACCAACCTGGGCAACATAGTGAGACCTTGTCTCCACAAAAAAAAAAAAAAAAAAATTTAGCCAGGTGGGGGGATGCACACCTCTGGTCCCAGCTACTCAAGAGGCTGAGGTGGGAGGATTGCTTGAGCCTGGGAGGTGGAGGCTGCAATGAGCCCTAATTGTGCCACCGTACCCTAGCCTGGGCAGCAAGCAAGACTCCATCTCAATCAATCAATAAAAATAAAATAAAACAATATTTGGGGCAAATTCCAAATCAGCGTTGTTTCCTTTGAAGACAGGACATTCCCTTTCATGGGAAGCTTGCATGACAAGTTAAATTCCCTTGTGAAATGAGAGCTGTGGTTACTCTGATTTATTACACTGCTCAACGAGGCTTGAAGTATTAGCAGTACAGCAATCTGTGGACTGTAAAGGCAGCAACTAGTTTTTTTTTTGAAACAGAGTTTTATTCTTGTCAGCCAGGCTGGAGTGCAATGGCATGATCTCGGCTCACTGCAGCCAATACCTCTCGGGTTCAAGCAATTCTTCTGTCTCAGCCTCTTGAGTAGCTGGGATTACAGGTACCTGCCCCCATGCCTGGCTAATTTTCATATTTTTAGTAGAGACAGGGTTTCACCATGTTGGCCAGGCTGGTCTCAAACTCCTGACCTCAGGTAATCTGCCCACCTCGGCTTCCCACAGTGCTGGGATTGCAGGCGTGAGCCACCATACTTGGCCAGTCTTTTTCTTTTCAAGATTTTTTTTTTCTATTACTGTTGTGGTACCTGGTACCATTATTATTTGTTATTTTTTAGCTATTCACTCATGATCTAGAAATAACACATTCTAGAATAACATTATTAAAAACAACTTGATTAAGGCATAGTCACTGCTACGTATTATAAAGCAGGTACAAGGTACTTTACATTCACAGAGGTATAATATAGTACTGTCTTACATCTACAATACTAGAGCGTACAATTAAAAAGACGTTATATAAGATTTGATTCTACTTTTCCAGTAGAGAGCCCAAAGGTTGGTATGACACAGCTCTCATAGAGAAATGCACCTTCTTAGCTAGGATTTTCTTTCAGTAGTAGCATGGTTATAGGCACTCACTTTTCTTCCTGAACATCAGCTAAAAATAATTTTAAAACAAACAAATGAAACATTGGATTCCTACAAAGATGACCAAGTGGGGGTAAGCAGGACTCAACCAAACTCATATTTTACCAGATCCCTCATGTTTGAACAGTGAGAGCTCTGTGAAAGAAAGGGAATGGCAAGCAGCACTTCAAAACTTGGGCCACAACCAAAACACAGGATCATTTCAAACAGAAGCAGTAACCAAACAGTGCTCACTTAGTATGTTCAAGGATGCCAACATCAATATTCAGTCATCTGCACACTCATCCAGTAAGAATGGGTGATCAGTTACTATACTTGGCTTGCGTTAAACTGAATCACCACTCTACAAGATTTTCAAGATTGGCTGTAATTTAATGAGAAAGATGAAGAGAGGGGTTTATGTGCACGTGTGGTTACCATCTCTAATAGTAAGACTTAGAGTACAAGGGAGTATAAAATGATCATTCGAGAGTCATATATGTAAAAACCGAAAGTTATATTTGTGGTTAAATCCTACTGTAAACGTGATGTGTAGGGTTTAGATAACCCATGGGTCAAAGTATGTTCTCGAAAGCTTAACTATGCATGCTATGAAATGTGTATACTCTAATGAGAATTTCCTTCTGGGAACAATACCACATTCTATCTTTACATATTGAATGCTCAGACTTGGGACATCCTTCAGCAATCTTTTATTTCCACCCTTCTGCTAGGTTGGGGAGAGATGGTGGGTAGGTATGGTAGGAACTGTATTGCTTAATCATCTCTAAAAAAGGGAAGCCCACCTCTTATAAAAATATTCAACCTCTTTTAACTGTTAGGTTCTAGAAATGTTTCCTTGTGTTTCATCCAAGCTTTTAGAATGTAATAGCCATTTCTTCCTCAGTATCAGATACACAGTGGGAGTAACAGAGTGGGAGTAACAGAGATAAACAGAGTAACAGTGTGGGAGTAACAGAGACAAACCCGAGGGGAACTTTTGACTTGTGAGGTTTTTATTTGCACCTAGCAATGTTTTTTTCATCAACACTTGGGCCAAGACAAGTTTGGAGTAAAGAGCACATAGTTTAACATGAGGGTTCTTTGTGTAATGTGGTATTAATGACCATAATATGTATTCCTGTAACAGACAATAGGAAAAGACAGTGGTGCCACCAATATGTAAGCAGTACCTTAGTCCTGCTTTTTCAATACTTTTTTTTTTTTTGAGACAGTGTTATGTTCTGTCATCCAGCCTGGAGTGCAGTGGTGCAGTCATAGCTCACAGCAGCTTCCAGCTCCTGGACTCAAGCAGCCTCAGCCTCCCCCCCAAGTTGCTATAACTGTAGATGTGCACCATCACAATGGGGTCTTGCTCTGTTGCCCAGGCTAGTCTTGAACTCCTGGCCTCAAGCAATCTTTCCAGCTCAGCCTCCCAAAATGCTGGGATTACAAGTGTGAGCCACCATGGCCAACCAAATTTCAGTACTTTTTAAAAAAAGTTCCAGATTGTTGTTATTTTCATTTGCCTGCTTTCATTCCTGTCTTAATTCTAAGGTCTTCCAAGTAGAGTTACCAACTGTGTTCATTTTAGGAGAATAGATTTTATTTTCCTAAATGGTATGATATCTTTTTAATACTCATTAAAAATACATTGATTTGACTTTGTTAAAGTACATTAGTATCTTAGAATTTATGAAGAATCTTATAGTATTGTGTTCAGAGCTATGGGTTGCTTAGGTTACTGAATGACAGAGTTTAATAATATTTCCTTTTTTCCATCTCCACAGTTTAAGCCATAAATTAAAGTAAATGAGGAAAATGTTCTTTATAAATAAATGGCACATTTTTATTGAAGTTTTAGCAAAAAAGTGGATTCTTTTGAGATTTTTTAGAGCCTAAAAAGTGACAGGAGAGGGAAACTTATGAGTATGTAGACATTAACCAAAAAGCTAACCATAAAATAATATGCTTAATATGCCTTCTGATAGACAAGCTTCCATTGACTGTGACTAATTTATTTGCCAACAAATTCCCTTTGTAAACCCACCCATTTTTATTTCCTTTTAACCCTTTCACCCAGCTTACATTTCCATTGGAAAAGTTTACAATTCATCAGTAAGTGTAGTTTGCTGTGGTGATTAAAATACACAAACAAAGCAATACTTGTCAATTTCACAGATATTTCAAAGCAATGCATTAAAAATTTAGGCTGTGATAAAAATGACTACTTATTACCTCTACATTTACAAAAATAATACAGATATAATCAGTGATACTACTAATTTAAAATTCTAGGGTGATTTTTAAAAGTTTTACATCTTCTATCAGTTTGTGAAATTGACTTGAGTTTTACTAGTGGTATGTCTTACAAATATAAATTACAGGAAATCTGAATGCTGTTCCTCTCTTATTAAATGAATTCCTTGGTGTTGATGAATTATGGTGATGAATTGGTTAACTATCTCAGGTTAGGAGGAAAAATCAGCTTGTATTGTTTTTGGTGCTTTTTTTTCATCTTCTATATCCAAGTATATATCTTGTTACAAGCACAGTATATTTTATTTTTTTAATTTTTATTTATTTATTTATTTATTTATTTATTTATTTATTTATTTATTT